>NW_027516521.1:0-147500 GCF_048772815.1 Callospermophilus lateralis | reverse complement strand
TACATTTTTTGCACACATATGCCTTTCCACAGCACTAAGCCCTGATGAATCCAAATTTAAAAAGTTTAGAGTAAAAAGGGTTATTTTAAGTTTAAATTTGGGGAATATATACCCCTTCCCAATTCCTTCTTTTTGCTCTAATAAGTACATTTTAATAGTTTGATGAGCTCTTTCAACTATGCCTTGTCCCTGTGGATTGTATGGGATTCCTGTTATATGAGTAATGCCAAATGATGAGCAAAATTGTTTAAAAGAGGTTGAAGTATAACGAGGGGCATTATCTGTTTTTAACTGTTTTGGAACGCCCACAGTGGCAAAATTTTGTAAGCAATGAGCTATAACATCTTTAGATTTTTCTCCAGCATGAAGAGAGCCCATCAAAAATCTAGAAGAGGTATCAACTGTAACATGCAAACATTTCAATTTTTCAAATTCTGGCAAGTGTGTGACGTCCATCTGATAATATGGTTAGGTATCTGTCCTCTAGGATTGACTCCAAGATTAACTTGTGGTAAAAAGGTCACACAATTTTGACATTGTTTTATTATTTTCTAGCTTGTTCCTTAGTTATTTTAAAACGCTTTTGTAAAGTATTAGCATTGACATGGAACTTTTTATGAAAATTTGTAGCTTCTTCTAGTGTAGAGAAAATATGTATGTCATGTGTAGTTTTATCTGCTAAATCATTGCCCAAACTAAGGGCTCCAGGCAATCCTGTATGTGCCCTGATATATTCTATAAAGAATGGATCTTTTCTTTCTCAAATTAGACTTTGTATAGTGGAAAGCAAAGAGAAAACAGTAGAGGAAGGGGAAATCCTACCAGCATCTTCAAGGGATACTATAGCACTAACTATATACTGACTATCGGAAAACAAATTAAATACAGAATCTTTCAACATCACAAAAGCCTGTAATACTGCATTAAGCTCTACCTTTTGAGCTGATTGTTTGGGTACTAAAAATGTAAAATTTTGATCAGGTGTAAGTATTGCTGCTGTACCATTATTTGATCCATCAGTGAATATATTTGGAGCATTCCCGATAGGTGATTTTCTTGTCATTTTTGGAAAAATTATAGGATGCGATGACCAAAAAGACAATAAAGGATTAGATGGTAAGTGGTTATCAAATGAAACATTAGATTTGCACATGATTATTACCCAAATATTTAACTCATTAGCTAACTCATGAATTTGATTCAGAGGATATGGACTAATAATTTTATTGGGAGAAATTCCAAACACTCCCTTTGCTGCTTTTATTCCTTTGAGTATTAACTGTCCTACAGCCTCAGGATACCTAGTAAGAATAGTGGTAGGAGAATAAGATAAATGTATCCATAATAATGGACCTTCTTGCCAAAATACTCCTGTAGGAATATTTTTTGTTGGTAGTAAAATAAATAATAAAGACAGACATATCAATTCTATCCAAATGCATATTTTCCATATATGTTTCAATGATTTTTAATGCCTTTCTTGCTTCATACGTTAACATTCGGGGTAAATTTGGATTTGATGGACCTTTTAGGATATCAAATAGAGGTCCCAACTCTCCTGTTGGTATACCTAGATAAGGCCTTATCCAATTTATGTCTCCTAATTACTTTTGAAAGTCATTAAGTGATTTGAGTTGATCTACTCGTATTTGAATTTTTGGTGGACGGACCATGGTTGAGGATAATAGAACTCTTAAATAATTAATTGGAAAATTTAATTTTACTTTATCTATTGCTATCTCCAGATTATAATTTTTTAATAAGTTTGTAAGTGTGGCATAACATTCTAGCAATGTGTTTTTAGCTTTGTGTGCTAATAATACATCATCCATATAGTGAAATATTTGTAGTTCACGATTTTGATTTCTAAGTGGCTGGATTGGTTTGTTAACAAAAATTTGACACATAGTTGGGCTGTTAGCCATCCCTTGAGGGAGTGCTTTCCATTCATATCTCTGATAAGGACCTTCATGATTCAGTGCAGGGATTGGAAATGCAAAACGTGGACTATCCTCAGGATGAATTGCAATTGAAAAAAAAACAATCTTTAATATCTATAACTAAAACATACCAAGTTTTTGGCAAAGCAGACAATATAGGAATCCCCGATTTAGCAGGTCCCATAATAACCATCTCATTATTAATGGCTCTTAAATCTTGCAATAATCTCCATTTACCAGATTTCTTTTGGATGACAAAAATGGGAGTATTATGGGGAGATACAGAAGGTTGTATATGTCCTTCTGCTAATTGTTGTTTGACCAGATCATGGGCTGCTTGTTCTTTTCTTTAGTCAGGGGCCACTGAGGAACCCATACTGGTCTTTCTTATTTCCAAGTAATTTTTATTGTCTCAGTGGCCCTTTCTGAAAATCCAACCCATGTCTGTCTGTTCCTTGATCTATTTGTATTGGTGCTGCTATAGCTTGTTCTTGTTTTCCTAAGCTTTTTCCTTTCCTAAAACCTTGTCTAGTCATAATCGTGGGTGCATTTTAGTTGATGTTATTTGTTAATGTCAAACCTAATTGATCTAGGACATCTCGTCCCCATAAATTTATAGGAAGATGATCCAATACATATGGCTGTAGAGTTTCTTCACATCCTTCAGGATCCTTCCAATCTAATACCATTGCACTTCAAAGGGGATAAGTCGCCACTCCTAGGCCTTGAAGCGTTTGAGTGGCTTGTTGTAATGGCCAATGTTTTGGCCATTCATGACGAGAGATGATGCTAAGGTCTGCACCTGTATCCAGTAGCCCATTGAATACATGTCCTTGAATATTTAGTTTTAGCATGGGGCCAGAATCTAAATTTAAAGAAAGCATAGCCCAATCTACACCTGTGGAGCCTAATCCCTTGGAACCTCTTTCTACAGCATGACTGGAAAATTTATCATGTAGGCTTGGTATTATTAGTAACTGTGCTATTCTATCTCCTGGTGAAATTACAGATATACCGTTTGGAGAACTGGCTATAATATTTATTTCACCTTCATAATCGGGATCAATTACCCCAGGACTTATCATAAGTCCTTTTAGAGTAGAAGAGCTGCGTCCCAATAATAAGCCTACTGTTCCTTTGGGAAGAGGTCCTTTCACCCCTGTGGGAATGATTTGAACTCCCATCTCTGGAGTTAGTACTGCTCTGGCGGAGGCACAGATGTCCAACCCTGCGCTCCCTTGGTTTGTGTGATGAGGGATCTGATGGACAATTTGTCCTGGGCACTACCCTGATGGGGTTGCTGGGTTCCTCCATTGCTCCGTATATTTGTGGTTTTGGGCCCCGGAGCATTGGGCCCCCTTGTCCATTTTTTGGCATTGGAGCCTGATGCCTTTCTCCATGATATCGTGGATAAACACTTGGTCCTTCTTCGTTTTTTGATAATGGAGTACCCTCTATGGTGGTTTGAGAATGGCACTCATTAGCCAAATGTCTCCCTCTACGGCGTCGTGGGCAAATACCCAGTATTCTACTCCTTTGATACCTAGTTTTGTTAAACCCTCCTCCTATGGGGCAATTCCTTCTAAAATGTTCTGTTTGTTCACAATTGTAGCATGTTCTTGGCTTGGCATCTAAAGCCTGTTTTACTGCAGCTGCCACAATTTGCCCTAGTTCATTAATGTCTCTGGCATCTAAAGCCTGTTTTACTGCAGTTCCCATGACTTGCTCTTGTTCATTAATGTCTCTGCATAATTTAATATATGTGTTTAAATCTTCATGTTTCCATTGTCTAATGATATCTCTGCACCAAAGACTTGCTTGGTCATAAGCCAGTTGTTTTATTAATGGCATTGCTTGTTCTATATTCCCAAAAACTCTGGTAGCTGTTTGAATAAGCCTATCTACAAATTCAGCGTAATATTCATTAGCTCCTTCTATTATCTTAGATAATTGACCTTGTAAACCTCCATGTCCTTGTAAAGTCTTCCATGCCTTAACTGCATCTACAGCAATTTGTAAATATGTACCAGGATCATATGCAATTTGTTGCTGCTGATCCTCATAAGGTTCCCTTCCTAACAACATATCTAGATTTCTCTGAGGATAACCAGCTGCTGCATTTCGCCTAGCCGTCTCCTTGCAAAATTCCTCATTGGCAACCTTTCATAACAGATATGGTCCTCCATTTAGCACAGCTTTACACATATTAGCCCAATCTGCTGGCGTCATGTTCAAGTTGGTAATGGATTCGACCAAGCTTACAGTGAAGAGTGCTTGAGGACCATAGGTTGTTACAGCCTCTTTTAGCTGCTTCACTGTTTTGAAATTTAAAGTATGGTAAATTTGCTGCCCTCCTACCTCAAATACAGGGCATGTTAATACTTGAGATCCTGTCTCAGGATCTGAACTATCAACTGCAGGGGTTGGGGGCCTCCCAGCTTATGGAGGTGGCCTTGTCAGTTGGACACTTACGTCCTCTGGTGATAGCTCTTGTAGAGGTGGTGCTGTTGGTTGGACACTTAAGCCCTCTGGTGATAGAAAGGTGTTAGTAGCAGTTTCCTTTTGTAACTTTCCCCCTGATGGCTTTTTCTGCTTTACACTTTCTTTCTCTGTCTGACTACCTTGAGAGGCCTTCTCTTTTACTTGAATGTTTTCCTCTGTCTGACTAGTTCGAGAGACCTTCTCTTTTACTTGAATCTTTTGCTCTGTCTGACTAGTTCGAGAGACCTTCTCTTTTACTTGAATATTTCTACTATAACTATAATACAACCCAAGAAGATAATGCCAAACAAAACTGAAACAGAGTGAAACAAAATTGGAACAACAGAAAATCATTATAGCCTTTCTATCCTCCTGAAATGTCCATCCGTCTTTTCTCCCTATCTGTTCCTCAGATGCGAGCAGTTTTTCTTCCATCTTACATATCTCCAGGGACAGGCAACTTAAAACAAAAGTGAAGCAAAACAAAAGAGGAAAATGGCTACCCATTCTCTCGCCCTGCCCTCAGGGGCGAGCAGTTTACTTACCCTCAGTCGCTCTCCGTGTGAGCCACCAAATGCCGCAGTCTGGCTGGGCACAATTCAGGTGCCACTTGTCAAAAGAATCTAACTTTATTTTTAGAACCACGCAAGATAAACAAAACAGCTCCTCAGGAAAAAACTCTCAGAGCCCAACTGCCACCACCAGCTTCCCACAAGCCACACACCCCAACCAAGCCTCTTCCTCCCACAATCCTCCTGCTCTTGAGGCCGATTGGCTGGGTCGCATGGGCGGAGCCAAAAAAGCCCCGCAATGAGCAGCTCCGTGGTCTGAAAGGCAGGGAAACATCCCAATGAGCATCACCACAGAAGAGCCAATCAGCTAGATGTTGCTGGGGCCGCTGTGAGTCAATCATCAGCTGGCAGTCTGAAAGTTTGCTGAGTCCCCTTCAGCTCATCAGCTGGCAGTCTGAAGGTTTGCTGGGGCCCCTTCAGCTGTGGCTCTCAACATGTGTGTGTGTGTATACACACACAGACACACACAGATATTAAAATGTAGCAACATATATGCAAATCAAAATTCACCATGAAATATACATCAATCACAGATCCAAAAATATTCAATTTTCTTAACAGGGATTTATGTATAATGTTGTTCTACTAGGAAGCTCACCCGTAATTTGAATTTTCAGTTCCAACGGCATTTAGTAGGAGTGATGTCTTCTCACAAATTGTATCTGCCGAGTCAGTCACCTCACAAGAATGTAGGTGTGACACCTGGTAGGATTCGATATGTGCATATAAAAATACATTTGCTGAATAGGCTACAGACAAAGGGAGACAGGAATTCACATATTTGTTAACTTTAAAAACACATGGAAATATATTTCAATTAAAAATAGACTTGATTTATAACACCTCACATTTATCATGCAAAAGGCAAGTTCAACTATACACCATGCCTTCTCTGAACTGCTTGTATTTCAATTCTGTTTGGGTTACTTTTATTCATCATATTAGAATTAGTAGTCAGAGTCTGTTAGTCTGTAAACGAGTCTGGATGGCGCCTGGCAAAATGCCAGAGGGAGTGGTTTGTAAAGTAACAAAAGTGAGCCATTAAGTATGGAGATTCGTGATTGGTTGACTGTTGTATCTAGTTTATGCTAATTAAGATAAGCTGTGCAAAATGTATAAATACCTCTGTTGTCCCACAATAAACGGCTCCTATTCCTGCTGCAAAAAAAAAAAAAAAAAAAAAAAGTAACCCGGTATCTTTACTAATGGTGTCATTGCTGGTATAATTTTTCCAAGGGCTTCTTGCATGGAGCCATCAATTGGATTAATATTGTAACATTTTGTATCCTCCCTTTCTGTTTCTACCAAGTTATTTATGGTGTTTCTGTAAAAAATACTATGGTCGTTATTTAAATTAAACAAAAGGGGGATATGTTAGAGTCTGTAAACAAGTCTGGATGGCGCCTGGCAAAATGCCAGAGGGAGTGGTTTATAAAGTAACAAAAGCGAGCCATTAAGTATGGAGATTCCTGATTGGTTGACTGCTGTATCTAGTTTATGCTAATTAAGATAAGCTGTGCAAAATGTATAAATACCTCTGTTGTCCAACCATAAATGGCTCTCACTCCTGTTGCATCAATCTACACAAGTTATTCGTCACCCCCCTGGTTATTCTGCTGCAGCCGGACTGCGGCAAGAGTCTAGTAGGGTATGGGTTCGTGTCACGGATTCAGTATTTCGAGTGGAAAATTGGAAAATGAATCCAATGTGTATGCAAATATGTGCTACACAAAAATATTCCCACTCTCATTCAGAAAAATGGCTTGACATAACCTCGCCCCATGTAAGAAACAATTAGAAGAGAAGAGTTAGAAAATCTGTGAATACATACATGGAATGGAAAATGGTCAGTAGTTCACAACCTTTGAGGTCGTAAAGACGTTTTCAAACCTTAGGAACAGGGTAAAACTTCACAAACATGGATCTCTGCCGGCCTAAACACTTCTGGAGATACTGACAATGTGGTTGGGCACTTGAAATATATGTTGTTGTCAGAAGCTTTAGCTTCCTTTGTAGTGAGACCATAAAACCTGGGTCTGCATTTTTGTGACCTGGAGGACATGGATTCTTATTGTCCAGTGAACATGAAGCAGCAGTGCTGAATTCACTCTTTATAGCTAAACTGTGGCCACTGAGGGCTAAGTGTCTCCCCGTCTGGACTTTGAAGCCATTTGGTCATCCTCCACTTTTCGTGGTGTTTCTTGCTGCTGCAGTGGGTGTTTTGTATTTGCTTCAGGACATACAAGGAGTTCAACTGGGACACAATGCTGGAGAGAGTCCTGTAACGTATGGTGTGTCAGGGTCTGCAGGAGAATGCACCAACCAGGCATTTATGACCCATTGCTTGCCCCCTTGTCCATAGGAACTTGATTCTGAACATAGCCCTGAAAACTCTCCATGTAACATGATGCCTTTACATACAAAGGTCTGCTAGCTGTACCATGTCAGTCACAAGCCATTTGGAAGCCAATGTAAGATCCACATGACCCCACCACAGATGTTTTGTCACACACCTGCACACAACTGCTCTAGGCCCACAACTCAGCAGGCTCCAAATTACTGGCATCTCTGTTCTACACCATTTTCATGAAACACAGTCAATGAAGGCATTTTCTGGTACACTCATGATCAGCAACAGGACATCCAAAAGTTCTCCAGTGCAACCTGGTAATGGGAATTTTAGAAATTTCGTGGTATTTATCTAGCCATTTTTGAAGGATGAAGTTGGAAGCACTGTGGGTTTCAATTCATTCAGGAGCCATTAAATGTTGAGTAAGCTCATTTCAATGAAAGCTCTGGAGAACTCTCACAGGGAAGGCTTCCCAAAGAGTGGCCCAAGGTCACATGAAGCCAGGCCCATTGAAGTCTATAATGTGAGTTCCATGTGTGTTTTGACTCTCAACTATGGCTGCCAAGTCTTTCAAAATAAAATAATGTGATATCCTGGCTGAGATTCTCAGTGCTCTGTGGAAAGTAACCCTGAGCTTAGATCTCAGTTTCCAAGGGCGACTCTCATGCATGGCCTCCTAATATACCAACTCAATTCATGGCAATACTTCTATGAGGTCAGTTCCAGAACTCAGTCTCTAAGGTGAATCACACCTGAGTTGAATCCCAGGTGGACCCAGTCATCTCTTCCAAACACCACACAAATGACCACAATTAAAACCAAAACACCCCCACATGGCCCTAATCTTTTTCCATATAGACACTCATCATAACGACTGGCTGGTGCTTTTCATGAGTTGCACAGCCTAAGACAGTATACAAAATAAGCTCCCTTGCCCCTCATTTGCCTAAAGTCATGGTGGCCTGGACACCCTTCCTGTGAACCATGAGTGATCAAAAAGGCTTGCTGTTAATACTGCTTCGATTTTCCAATTTTAGGCCTACTGACACTTTGGTTTAGATTCTTAATGTAAAATGGAGTCATGAGAAAACCCAAGCACCTCTGGGCTAGCCTCTGCAGGGCTTTGAAGAACTCATTTGACCAAAAAGATCATGATTCTCACTTGATGCAGGTTAGGATCCTTAGAAGAAGTCAAGAGACTTCATCCACAATGACTGCTCTTTTGGCCATTTTGGTTTTGGATACACAAGAGATCTTTCTTTTGATTACTCAGGTGCTGAGAATCTAAGCCACAGCCTCACAGAGGGCCAAGAGCCTGATTCAGACATATCCCATTCCAAAGCAACTAAGCAAAGATCCACAGGTGATGCTCATTTTTTTTCCATTTGAAAACTGTTTTCTTCAGGCTTCACAAAGGGGTGGCCTGAGGCAAAGATCTTCCTGACATTCAGGGCAACAGAACAATAGGTAAGCAAAATGCCCAAAGCAGGGTTTCTCCACTGAGACTTTCCTGGACACACTGATATCTGAGTTTTCTGAGATGCTCATCATTCCCTTCAGCTATGCAGTACATGGCCTTGTCACAGAGCTTGGAGGTGGTACATATTTTGCACACAAAACCATGAGCCCATTCTGGAGAGTGGCCAGAATTCAGGAAGAAAACAGGAACTTAGGAAGATAGTAGGTGTTGCCCATCCATAAGACAAGCCACAGTCCATTCATAAATTGGGCAGGATGAATGCTGGGAAGATTTTCACTAGACAGGACTCATCCATTGATGCATTTTCTTTTCTAATGTGTACAACCAGGGGCACAGTGGGATACACTGATATACAAACACTCGCCTTGTCAAACGACTTACTAGAAACAGGTCTCTCCAAAACAAACAAATTGCCATTCCTCCCTTTTCTCAGAACAGGAGACAAATCCACAAATCCACACCCACACCCACAAAGACACCTCCTTTCCCCAAGTACATCTGTGACTATCTGGAGTGTCCTCTGACTCGTGGGCCATACTATGTTTCAAAGAAATGGCCTTCCTGTCTCAGATCTGCTCTCTTTGTGCAACTCTGTGAAGTTGTCAGGAGCCAGCAGTGTGCCACTACCTGCTTTCTCAGGAAAAGCCCCTATTCAGAGCTTTCCTGCGTTTTGGCCATCCTCACATCAGTAGATACCAAGAATGAATGACTCGGTCGTTGGTAAATCCAAACAAGTGAGACCACTGGGACTGGGACTGGACTGGCTCTGGGTTCCTGTCTTCCTGGTTCGCAAGTTCAGAGAGTTCCATCACCAAAGAAGTTATGTGAGGTCACTTCCTTCAGAAACTGAATCAGATCACTGCTTTGGCAACCTCTTTGTCCTAACAGTTTCTTCCAAGGCTACCATGAGATGGAGGCTGCCCCTACTTCCTGTGACACTTTCAGAAGTTAGAATGGTATATCAACCATAGGCACCCGGGAACAGCTCTCCACACAAGCCTGGTTTGGTCCATCTTCTCTACATTAAAAAGAGAGAGGCTGATTCTGAAACAACCCTTCATCCTGACCAGGTTGTTTGCCATGGAAAATGACTTTTTCTCTCTCAGGTCCTTCATAGCTGCCGACATCTTCTCCAGTGATCATTTCTGCATGGACCTTTGTGGTTCTCAGCAGGTGGAAGATCCCCTACATTCCTGGATTGTAAGACCAACTCTGTCCCTGCTCATCTGTAAAGTTAGATTGAGGGAACAGTGTATGGTTAGGGTTACTAACATGTTCGATTTGGGTTAGGAATCATTCTGCTGGATGAATAATGGTATTGGGAACCTGCGACATTTATAAGTATATGTAGGTGAAATATATGTATGAAAACAGAAATCTAAGTAAGATTTGAAGCCCAGAAGGGGATATGGCCCTTGATTGTGATACTTAGCATTGAATTATGCTCTGCAGAGATGTCTCAGAGAGATCTATATACAATGGCATAAGACCCTGTACCTTGGATTATTGAATGTAGAAGAGAACATCCAGTCAAAAAGGGTTAATCGGTAGGATTAGTAAGATAGTCAGTAGGTTTTGGAGTAAGAGTGAGAATAGGATTTGGAACAAAAGTTCCTTAGCAATAGGGTTTCGATTAGAGTGTGAATCGAAATGTCAGCACATGTGAAGAGTCAGTCACAATGATGAACTGGGGAAAATATGTAGGAAAGCAATCAATAGAGACATTATGAAATCAGGAAAAGTATAAAGTGAGAAATAGGATTAGATATTTTGAACAGGGTTGAGTTTGAATATATAATCGTAGGAAGAAACAAATATATTGTCACAAATTGGATTGATTTTTGAGATCATTAGGCAACTTGGACATGGATGTTTTTAGTAATCCATATTCACTTTACATTTAGGCTTTGGTACAAACATAAGTGTGACCTTTTCTTTTTGTGTCCAGAATATTACTGTGATAAAATGTATATGTAGATCAGGTGACATGAGTAATTCTTCCACCATTTCTGGGAGCAATAATTTGAAGACGTATAAATAACTATTGGGTTTACAAAGAGGTGTAGCCTGTGTCTATGAATATAGAGAAAATGCATGAATAGACCATACAGTGAATAAATAATATAACTGGTTCCACTTTAAATCATGGATTGAATTGATATCTGAAAATATATAAGAAATCTTATATTGATATACAATCATTCATTCCAACCAGTTATACATCTTATGGTAATATTGGGGTTATGGATTATCATGATGGGTGTGTGAGTTTTGCTTCAAAAGTGATTATGGAAATCGAAAATAATGCATTTGGAAAGAAGTCTCATGAAAACACCAGTCAAGAAACATGGATGAATACATGTGTTCCGATGCAGAAAATGATTGAAAGTGAAACAAATGCCTATAATTTTGCTAAATTGTGGATGAAATATATATCTTATAATGTGCATAAACTTAAGAAATAGTAACATACCAGAGGTGAATAAGAATGAACATCAAAATACACATCATGTCCCATAGAAATCTACTTGCATAGATGAGAAACTGCGTCAATTATAGTAGAAATATTAGGATTTGTATGCAAGATTCACTGAAGTTAATTTTCAGAAATAGGAAACAAACATGTATTTCAGGTGGTTGAATATTTCCGAGAATAATCTTGTGAAATGTTGACTATAAATCCACATACATGAACTAGAATGAAATTAAGGAGTGTATAATAAGACACATATATTTAATATTTTAAAATATCTGGAGTGTGTGTATTTATACACACACACACACACACACAGACATTAAAAAGTAGCAATATATATGCCAATCGAAATTTATCATGAAATATATATCATCCACAGATCGATAAATATTCATTTTACTGAACATGGATTTATGTATAATATTTTTCACAACTAGTAAGCTCACACAGAGGATGAATTTTCAGATCCCACAGTGTTTAGGAGGAGTGATCACTTCTCACAATTTGTATCTGCCAAGTCAGACACCTGACAAGAATGTACGTGTGATACCAGGTAGGATTCTATATATGCATAAAAAAATAGATGTGCTGAATAGGCTACATAGAATAGGAGAGAGGAATTCACATATTTGTTAACTTTAAAAACACATGGAGAACTATATCAATTACAAATTGACTAGATTTATAACACCTACACTTTGTCATGCAAAAGCCATGTCCAACTATACACTATGCCTCCTCTGATATGCTTGTATTTCTATTCTGTTTGGGTTATTTTTCTCCATCATATTAGAATTAGTAGTCAGGGTATATTAGGGTATGGGTGAGTGTCAGGGTTTCAGTATTTCAATTGGAAAATAGGAAAATGAATCCAATGTGCATGCAAATATGTGCTACAAAAAATATTCCCACTCTCATCCAGAAGAATGCCTTGAAATTATTTTCGCCCCTAGTAAGACACAATTAGAGGAGAAGAGTTAGAAAATATGTGAATACATATGTGGACTGGAAAATGCTCAGGATTTCACAACTATGGAGGTGGTAGAACAGTTTCCAAAAGTAAGGGACAGTGTAAACACACCACAAACATGGAGCTATGCTGGCCTAAAGACTTCTTGAGAAACTGCCTCTGAGTTTGGGCACTTGAAATATATGTTGTTGTCAGGAGCTTAACTTCATTTGTAGTGAGACCATCAAAGCTTGGTCTGCATCTATGTGACCTGGAGGACATGGTTTCTTATTTTCCAATGAACATGAGGCAGCAGTGCTGAATTCACTCTTTGTAGCTAAACTGTGGTCACTGGGGGCTAAGTGTCTCCCCGTGTTGACTTTGAAGCCATTTGGTGATCCTTCACTTTTCCTGGTGTTTCTTGATGCTGCACTGGGTGTTTTGTATTTGTTTCACGACATACAAGGAATTCAACTGGGACACATTGCTGGAGGGAGTCCTGTAACATGTGGTGGGTCAGGGTCTGCAGGAGAATGCACCAACTTGGCTTCTATCCCACATTGCTTGCCTCCTTGACCATACCAACCTGATTCTGAACATTGCCCTGAAACCTCTCCATATTACCAGATTCCGTTTCATATAATGGTCTGCTGGCTGCACCAAGTCAGTCACAAGCCATTTGGAAGCCAGTGTAAGATCCACATGGCCACACCATAGATGTATTATCACACACCTGCACACCACTGCTCTAGGCCCACTACTCAGCAGCCTCTAACTTACTGGCATCTCTGTTCTACACCATTTTCAAGAAACCCAGTAAATCAAGGCACTGTCTGGTACACTCATGATCAGCAATAGGACATCCAATGGTTCTCCAGTGCCACCTGGTCATTGGGGATTTCAAAAATTTTATGATAAATATCTATTCATTTTTCAAGAATGAAGTTGGAGGCACTTTGGGGTTTCCATTCATCCAGGAACCATTAAATGGTGAGGAAGCTCATTTCAATGAAAGCTCTGAGGAATTCTCACAGGCAAGGCTTCCCAGAGAGTGCCCAAATGGTCACATGAAGCCAGGCCCTTTAAGGTCTATAATGTGAGGTCCATGTGTGTTTTGACTCTTAACTATGTCTGCCAAGTTTTTCAGAATAAAATCATGTGATATCCTTGCTGAGATTCTCAGTGCTCTGTGGAAAGCCAACCTGGGCCTAGATCTCAGGTTTCAAGGGCGACTCTCATGCATGGCCTCCTACAATCCCAACACAACTCATGGCAATACTTCTCTGAGGTCAGTTCCAGGACTCAGTCTCTAAGGGGAATCACACCAGAGATCAACCCCTTGTGGACCCAGTCATCTCTTCCAACCGCCACAAAAATGACCACATTTAAAACCAAAAAATTCCCACATTGCCCTTATCTTTAACCATATAAACACTAATCATAAACTCTGGCTGGAGGTTTCCAAGAGTGGCGCAGCCCAAGACAGTGTCCAAATAATGCACCCTTGCCCCTGATATGTCTAAAGTAAGAGTGGCCTGGACACCCTTCCTGTGAACCAGGAGTGATTAAATAGGCCTGCCATTAATACTGCTCTGCTTCTCCAAATTGAGGCCTACTGACTGTCAGGTATAGATTATTTATGTGATTTGGCATCATGAGACAACGCAAGCAGTTCTACAGGACTTTGAAGAACTCATTTGATCCAAAGGATCCCTATTCTCACTTGATGGAGGTCAGGAACCAAACAGAAAAAGGCAAGAGACTTCATCCACAATGACTGATCTATTTGCCATTTTGGTTTTGGATGCACACATGGGATGTTCTTTAGATCTATCAGGAGCTGAGAATCTTAGCCACAGCCTCAAACAGGGCCTAGTGTCTGATTAAGCCACATCCCTTTCCAGAGCAATGAAGCAAAGACCCACAGGTGATGCCCATTCATTTCCATTTGAAAACTGTTTCTTCAGGCTTCACAAAGGGCCTGAGGCAAAGACCTTCCTGACATTCAAGGCAATAGAACCATAGGTAAGCAAATGGAGCCAAGCAGGGTTTCTCCACTGAGACTTTACTGGTCACACTGATATCTGAGTTTTCTGAGATTTTTCCATTCCCTTCAGCTATCAAGGACATGGCCATGTCACAGAGTTTGGAGGTGGTACAAATCTTGGACAATAAACCATGATACTATTCTGGAGAGTGGCCAGAATTCAGGAAGAAAACAGCAACTTTGGAAGTTAGTAGGTGTTTCGCATCCATAATGCCAGCCACAGTCCATTAATCAATTGTGCAGGATGAATGCTGGGAAGCTTTCTACTAGACAGGACACCTCCATTGATGCTTTCCCTTTTCTAATGTCAAAAACCACGGACACAGTGGCTACACAGACATAGAGACACTTGCCTTGTCAAAAGACTTACTAGAAACAGTCGACTCCAAACCAAACCAACCAATTTTCCTACCTATTCTCAGAACATGAAACAAAACCACAAACTCACACCTACAACCAAAAAGGCACCTCCTTCCCAAAAATAGGTCTTTAACTATCTGGAGTGTTCTCTGACAGGTGGGCCGTACTATGTTTCCCTCGAAATGGCCTGTCCGGTCTCAGATCTTATCTCCTTGGCCAACTCTGTTATTCTGTGAGGAGCCAGCGATTAGCCAAAACCTGCTTTCTCAGGAAAGGCCCCTCTTCAGAGCTTTACTGGCATTTGGCCATCCTCACATCAGTAGGTACCAAGAAGGTCTGACTCTGTACTTGGTAAATCCAAACAAGTGAGCCCACTGGAACTGGGACTGGGACTGGCTCTTGATGCCTGGATTCTTGCATCCCAATTTCAGAGAGTTCCACCACCAAGGAAATGAGGTATGTCACTGTCTTGTAACTGAATGAGGTCACTGCCTTGGCAACAACTTTGTCCTAACACTTGCTTCCAATGGTCCCATGAGATGGAGGCTGCCCCTACTTCCTGTGACAATTTGACTAGTTAGAATGGTATATCAAAAATAGACACCATGGAACAGCTCTCCATGCAGGCCTGGTTAGGTCCATCTTCTCTACATTAAGAAGAGAGAGTCTGACGCATACACATCCCTTCGTCCTGTCCAGGTTGTTTGCCATGGAAGATGGCTTTTGCTCTCTCAGGTCCTTCATAGCTGCCTACATATTCTCCAGGGATCATTTCTGCATCGAACTTTGAGGTTCTCAGCAGTTGGAAGATAACCTACATTCCTTATTGAAAGAAGAACCCTGTCCCTGCTCTTTTGTAATGTTAGATTGAGGCAACA
Source organism: Callospermophilus lateralis (assembly GCF_048772815.1). NCBI lineage: Eukaryota > Metazoa > Chordata > Mammalia > Rodentia > Sciuridae > Callospermophilus > Callospermophilus lateralis. Next base: position 131,967 of record NW_027516521.1, on the reverse strand, counting down.
GTGTATGGTTAGTGTTAATAACAGGTTCGATTTGGGTTAGGAATCATTTTGCGGGATGAATAATGGTATTGGGAACCTGCAATATATAGAAATATAGTGGTGAAATATAAGTATGAAAACAAAAATCTAGGTAAGATTTGAAGCTCAGAAGTGCATTGGGCAATTGATTGAGATACGTAGCTTTTAATTACGTTCTGCATACGTGTTTCAGAAAAATCAATATACAATGGCATAGGACCTTGTACCTTGGATGATTGAATGTAGTAGAGTACATCCACTCAAAAAGGGATCGTCGATAGGATCAGGAAGATAGTCAGTATGTTTTGGAAGAAGATAGAGTATAGGATTTGGACCAAAGTTCATTAGCAATAGGGTTTCGGTTAGAGAGCGAATGTCAATGTCAGCACATGTGAAGGGTCAGTCACAATGTTAAACTGGGAAAAATATGTAGGAAAGTAGATATCAATAGAGACATTGGGAAATCAGGCAAAGTATAAAGTGAGTGAAAAAACTAGACATTTTCAACAGTTTTGAGGTTGAATATACAATCTTAGGAAGAAACAAATATGTAGTCACCAATAGGATTGACATTTGAGAGCATTAGACAACCTGGGTATGGATGTTTTTAGTAATCCATGTCCAGTTTCCATTTAGCCTTTGGTACAATCATACGTGTGACTTTTGCATTTTGTGTCCAGAATATTACTGTGATTACATGCATATGTAGATCAGGTGACATGAGTATTTCTTCCACCATTTCTGGGAGCAATATTTTGAAGACGTACAAATTAGTATTGGGGGTACTAGGAGGTGTAACCTCTGTCTATGAATAAAGAGATAATGCATGAATAGACCATACAGTGAATAAATAATATAACTGGTTCCACTTTAAATAATGGATTAAATTGATATCAGAAAATATATAGGAAATCTTATATTGATATGAAATCATTCATTCCAACCAGTTATACATCTAATGGTGATATTATAGTTATGGTTTATCATGAAGTGAGTGTCAGTTTTGCTTCAAAAGTGATAAAGGAAATCAAAAATAATGTATTTTTAAAGAAGTCTCATGAAAAGACCAGTCTAGAAACCTGGAGGAATCCATGTGTTCTGAAGCAGGAAGAGAATGAAAGTGAAACAAATGCCTATAAATTTGCTAACTTGTGGATGAAATATATATCCTTTTATGTGCATAAATTGAAGAAATAGTAATGTACCAGTGTTGAATTAAAATGAACTTCAAAATACACATCATGTCACATAGGAATGTACTTGCACTGATGTTAAACTGGGTCAGTTACTGTAGAAATATTAGCATTTGTATGCAACATTAACTGAACTTAGTTTTCAGTACTGGAAACAATATGTATTTCAGGTGGATGAATATTTCTGAGAATAATCTTGTGAAAAGTTGATTATAAATCCATATACATGAACATGAATGAATTTAATGAGGGAATATAAGACACATATATTTCATAGTTTGAAAAATCTGGAGAGTGTTTGTGTGTGTGTGTATATATATATATATAATAACACACAGAGACATTAAATCAGCAATATTTATGCCAATCAAAATTTATCATGAAAAATATATCATCCACAGATGCAAAATTATTTCTTGTAGAACATGGATTTATGTAAAATGTTGTTCTTTTAGGAAACACACCCATAGGTTAAATTTTCAGTTCCAACAGAGTTTAACAGGAGTGATCACTTCTCACAAATAGTATTTGCCAAATCAGCCACCTCACAAGAATGTTGGTGTGATACCAGGTAGGATTCTATATGTGCATTTAAAAATACATGTGCTGAATAGGCTACAGAGAAAGGGAGATAGGAATTCACATATTTGTTAAGTTTAAAAACACATAGAGAACTATTTAAATTAAAAATTTACTAGATTAATAACACCTACAATTAATCATGAAAAATACACGTCCAACTATACACCATGATTCCTCTGAACTGCTTGTATTCCTATTCTGTTTGTGTTATTTTTCTCAATCATATTAGGAGTAGTAGTCAGAGTCAATTAGGGTATGCGTTAGTGTCAGGGATTCAGTATTTCGAATGGAAAATTGGAAAAGCACTCCAATGGGTATGCAAATATGTGCTACACAAAAATGTTCACACTCTCATCCAGAAGATTGCCTTGACATTACCTTAGTTCCAAGTAAGACACAATTAGAGGAAAAAAGTTAGAAAATCTGTAAATACATATCAGGAATGAAAAATGCTCAGGAGTTCACAAACTTGGAGGTGGTAGAGGAGTTTCCAAAAGTAAGGGACAGGGTAAACACTCCACAAACATGGAGCTCTGCTTGTGTAAAGACTTCTTGAGAAACTCTCTGAGGTTGGGCTCTTAAAATATATGTTGTTGTCAGGAGCTTTAGCTTCCTTTGTTGTGTGACCATCAAATCTGGGTGTGCAAATATGTGACCTGAAGGACATTGTTTCTTATTTTCCAATGAACATGAAGCATCAGTGCTGAATACTCTCTTTGTAGTTAAACTATGGCCACTGGGGTGTAAGTGTCTCCCTGGGTTGACTGTGAAGCCATTTGGTCATCCTCCATTTTTCCTGGTGTTTCTTGCTGGTGCACTGGGAGTTTGGTATTTGCTTTATGAAATAGAAGGAGTTCAACTTGGACACAGTGCTGGAGGGAGTTCTGTCACGTGTGGAGGGTCACGGTCTGCAAGAGAATGCACCAACCAGGATTCTATCCCACATAGGTTGCCCCCTTGTCCATAGCAACGTGATTCTGAACATTGCCCAGAAACCTATCCATATAACAAGATGCCTTTACATATAAGGGTCTACTGGCTGTAATCTGTCAGTCACAAGGCATTTGGAAGCCAATGGCAGATCCACATGCCCCAACACACATGTTTTATCACAGACCTTTAAACCACTACTCTAGGCCCACTAATGAACAGGCTCCAACTTACTGGCATCACTGTTCTAAACAATTTTCATGAAACCCAGTCAGTAAAGGCACTGTCTGATAAACTCATGATCAGCAACAGGACATTCAAAAGTTTTCCAGTGCCACCTGGTCATGGGAACTTCAAAAATTTCTTGGTATTCATTAAGTCATTTCTCGAGGATAAAGTTGGAGGCTCTGTGGGTTTCAATTCATTCAGGAACCATTAAATGTTGAAGAAGCTCATTTCAATGAAAGATCTAGAGAACACTCACAGGCAAGGCTTCCCAAAGAGTGGCCAAAAGTTTCCATGAAGCCAGGCCCATTGAGGTCTACATTGTGAGGTCCATGTGTGTTTTGACTCTCAACTGTGGCTGTAAAGTCTTTCAGAATAAAATCATGTCATATCCTGGCTGAGATTCCCAGTGCTCTGGGAAAAGCCACCCTGCACCTAGATCTCAGGTTCCAAGGGCGACTCTCATCCATGGCCTAGTAAAATCCAAACACAATTCATGACAATACTTCTCTTATGTCACTTCCAGAATTCAGTCTCTAAGGGGAATCACACCAGAATTCAAGCCCAGGTGGACCCAGTCATCTGTTCCAAGCGCCAAACAAATTACCACAATTCAAAACAAAACGCTCCCACATGGCCCTTATCTTCTTCCATGTAGACACTCATCATAACCTCTGGATGGAGGTTTTCATGAGGGGCACAGCACAAGGCAGTGTCCAAAATAACCTCCCTTGCCACTCATTTGCCTAAAGTCAGTGTGGCCTGGAAATCCTGACTGTGAACCTGGAGTGATCAAATACGCCTGCCATTAATACTGCTTGGCTTCTCCAATTTGAGGCCTACTGACTGTGGGGGTTTAGATTCTTTATGTAAATTGGATTCATGAGAAAACCCAAGCACCTATGGGCTAGCCTCTGCAGGGCTTTGAAGAACTCATTTGACCAAAAGGATCTCTATTTTCACTTGATGGATGTCAGGAACCTTAGAGAGGAAGGCGAGAGTCTTCATTCACAATGACTGCTCTTTTGGCCATTTTGGTTTTGGATGCACACATGGGATCTTTCTTTAGATCCATCAGGTGCTGAGAATCTAAGCCACAGCCTCACACAGGGCCAAGAGGCTGATTCAGGCACATCCCTTTCCAAAGAAATTAAGCAAAGAGCCAATCGAAATTCATGATGAAATATATATCGTCCACAGAACCAAAAATATTAATTTTACTGAACATGGATTTATGAATAATGTTGTTCAACTAGAAAGGTCACCCATAGGTTGAATTTTAAGATCCAACAGCATTTAGGAGGAGAGATCTCTTGTCATAATTTGTATCTGCCAAGTCAGCCACCTCACAAGAATGTATATGTGATACCAGGTAGGATTCTATATGTTTATATAAAAATACATGTGCTTAATAGGCTACAGAGAAAGGGATACAAAAATTCACATATTTATTAACTTTAAAAACACAAGGAGAACTATTTCAATTAAAAATTAACTATATTTATAACACCTAACCTACATAATGCAAAAGGCAAGTCCAAGTATACACCATGCCTCTTCTGAACTTCTTGTATTTCTATTGTGTTTGGATGCACTGTGGGTTTCAAGAACCATTAAATGTTGAGGAAGCTCATTTCAATGAAACTCTGGAGAACTCTCATAGACAAGGCTTCACAAAGAGTGGCCAAAAGGTCAGATATAGCCAGGCCCATTGAGATCTACAATGTGAGGTCCATGTGTGTTTTGACTCTCAACTATGGCTACCTAGTCTTTAAGAATAAAATCATGGGGTATATTAGCTGATATTCCCAGTGCTATGTGGAAAGCCACCCTCGGCCTTGATCTCAGTTTCCAAGGGTGACTCTCATGCGTGGCCTCCTTAAATCCCACCACAATTCATGGCAATACTTCTCTGAGTTCAGTTCCAAAAGTCAGTCTCTAAGGGGAATCACACAAGAATTCAAGCCCAGGTGGACCCAGTCATCTCTTCCAACCGTCACACAAATGACCACAATTAATACCAAAACACTCCCACATGGCCCTCCTCTTCTTCCATAAAGGCACTCATCATAACATCTGGCTGGAGGTTTCCATGAGGGGCACAGCCCAAGACAGTGTCCCAAATAAGCTCCCTTGCCACTCATTTGCCTAAAGTCAGGGTGCCTTGGACACCTTTCTTGTGCACCAGGAGTGATGTGTAAGGGTAAAATAAATCGAAATTAAAGTGTAAAAGTGAAAGTGTAAAAGACCGGGTTTTGTATAGCTTCTAAGCTGCAAGGCCTGAGTTAAAATGTAAAGAACCAGATATTGTTAAGTTCCTATGCTACATGCAAAACCTGAAATTCCTGTAGCTTGTAGTACAATTCCCGACTGCCCAGTAAATATTCCCCCTGACCGCCTGGTTGTTCAATAACCTAGGACCCGGTGTTGCCTGTCACATAGGCATCGCAGGGCCTAAACCAATCTGTTTGAATGTGTACCCCACTTTAGAACTGACCTATCACTCCTGCCTGACCTGTTTCCGCCAATGAATAAACTAATCATGTTTAGGAATTGTTGTTTGATTTTTCTGCGGTGTATGATGATTTCTTAAAAGAGACTGTGATATATGTAATGTCCCGCCCTCCCCAAAAAGTGTACTTAAGCACTGCTCAACCCCTTCTCGGGACTCTGGGCTGCTCTCCCTTCTTGAGTGAGCACGTAGCCGCAGCATGCTCGATTGGATCCTCAATGAACGCCTTTTGCTGTTCATGAGCCACGGTCTCTTGGTGGTCTCTTCCTCCGACGTTCGCGGGACCCTTACATTTGGTGCGTTGGCAGGGAATCACGCAGCGCAGGACAAGGAGACCCCAACTGACCCCTCTGGGGATAAGTAAGGCGCCTCTTTCCATTTTTCTTTGCTATCGCTCAGAACTTTTTGTTCAGGTTCCGTTTTTACGTTTTCGGTTTGGGTTGGCAGAGTGGCTGCCAGCAGAGAGTGTAAGTTCCCCCTGGCGGTGGTGGACAAACATGTCCTAAAGCCACAGGCCACGTCCTTGCAAGGGATGCCTTGGAGGACTCGGGGACGGACGGGTGTGCCCTCATTAGGTGAGGAGGGATGGAAGTGCCCTCATTAGGTGAGGAGGGACGGATGAGCCCACATTAGGTGACTCTGCTGCCAACCCATCATGTCTTGCTGGCTACTTTTTTCTCTCATGTTGAATTCACTGTCTGTCTTTGTGGTCTAACCCATCAGGTTTTGCCAGTTACTAGGTTCTAATCTTTACTTCTGAACTCGTGTTAAATGTTAACTGTGTGTCCATGTTTGTGTCACGTTTGTATTGTCCTTGTCTCTGTTTGAGTAACTCTTATTTTGAAACAAATCCATTCCATGCCTGTGTCCCTGAAGTCTTTCCTGGTCCCTGCCTCCAATCTGACCCCTTCACCCAGGATCTTATCACTCAAACCTTCTGCTCCTCCCCCTCTTCCCTCCATTCTCCCTGAGTCACAAGATTGTAGATCTTGGGGTGGTGAACAAACGGGAGCTGCATGATGGTCTTTGTGTGTCTTTTTATCTGTGTTTCTGTTAAATGTGATGGCATTGTTTGGACCGATGCAGAGTCCTGAGTTCCAACCTGCCTTACATGTGTGGAAGTTACATTAGCTAAATTTTAAACTAATGCTTCTCTTGTGAGGGACCAAAAGTCAATAGAACCACCAGCTTTTCTGTTTTCACCTTTTACACCTCTCTTAGCGGTGTTTTAAAGAACTTTGATGAACTTTACTCCCCTTTGTTAAGCGAGATTAGGAAAGCAGTGTTTTCTTTTCTTCTCTTAGTTGGCTTGAGCATGCCCACTGCAGAAGGAAATGCCTGGAATCTAAGAACTTTGATATCTCGCTTAAACTTTTCTCAAAACCCTGTCCTCATTATTAAATTGGCATTAATTGGCTTTGGGATGGGAGCCAAGCCTTCAGTCATAAATTTTGACACCCCAGAGGGGACTTTAAATTAACCCCACTCTGCCCTCTTGGGGAAGCCTAGAACTCAAAACAACTGCAAGCAGAGGATGAACTTTTTGGGAGCTTACTACTGAAAAGTTGGGAGATATAGAATATGCCTGGAGCCTGGGGTCAAAGCAAACCAGAGGAACTAATTCTGTAAGTAAATGGTGAGGCTAAGGGACTCCCAGCAGCTTCCAGAGCCATTTTGCTGTGGGGAACTCCCTTATTCCTTTCCTGCACTTTAAGGATTACTCCACCTCTGTTTACTTAACAAAAGGGAAAATGAATGCATTAATATGTTGATATTATAGATTGTTTCTTGGGGATGATCTTGGCTGAATGTGTATCTAAAAATGATTTTTTTTATTGTAACAATCTGGAATCTAAATTGGTTTCTAAAGCATTGCACTATCTTACAGTTAAAAGTTGGGTTTAAACAATTGTTTAGTTTGATTTCAGGTAGTTCATGCTAGGAAACTTAAACACTTAGGATAAAAAAAAATTAAAGAGTTTTAATTTTGAACTAGGTAGCCTGAGAAAATTTCACTAGATATACCAGTGCATTAACTTGGGCAAAGATAATAAATTATGATATCATATCTGTTTCCATCAGTGTGTAAGATTTTAAAAAATGGTACTAAATTAGAACGTTGGTCTGGCTTATTGAAATGACATTAATTAGCATCAGTCTTGGAAATTTTTAAAGCTTGATTTCGGATACACATGGTAGTGTGTGGTTCTTTTTAAAAATTTTTCAGCCAATTTAATGTAACTTAATACTACTTTAGAAACTTCAGAACAAAGAAAGGGGCTTAATGATCCTATAGAAACTTCTTCTGATGGTGGCTTTAATATTTTCAAAAAATGATCCTATTTTCAGTTTTGTGTGAGCAAGTTTTTCTAGTGTAGAAAAATCTAAAGATATATAATTTTGAGAATTACATCTTAAACTTTCATCATAATTTTCAACATCCAAACCTGGAAATTATGACTTACAGCTAAAATGCCTTAGGCCTGAGGTTTCTGCTCAGAATTCCAGTCTTTCCAGTTTTCCAGACCTCAGCCAGGACTTAAGTTGATATGCAAATAAAAGAAGCCTGCAGCACTCAGCAGGAGACAGATAAAAAGGAGTAAAAGTGTCTTTTTACCTGAACTCAAACTAGACCGAACCAAAAAAATATATTATATGATATTTACTAATTACTGGCCAGTTATCTTTTTTAGGACTCCTGCTTTGCTTAGATTCTGTATTTTTTTTTTGAGCTCATGATCTTGATCCTGCAGATGGGTTAATGTTTTCTGATCAGTTCTATTTTTGATCAACTCTGGAGTTTTTAAACATTGCAATGGAGATTTCACCTGAAAAAGCTACATGGCCTTTACTATTGTGTTATGTCTTACATTTGTGTTACGTGTTATATGTTGGTATGTCTGTATGTGTGTATGTCCATATATCATGCAGTTATATGATAATTGACAGATGATGAGTGCTCATGAAAAATTTAAAATGGATCCAAATATCTTTGATTCACGTGATTCATATGTTTCAATTCAAATTGAGTAAACAGATAAAAATAAAGATGTCTTTAAAATTAGGCCTATAAGTTTTCTAGTTTTTCAAAAAGGCCCTAATAAAAATGTAGATGTCTATAAAATAATCTGCTTAAATTCAGAAATTTACATGTATTGTTTCAAAATGTGAACAGAAAGAGGTTAGCAGATGGAAAAGAGAAACTAAAAGGTTCTAGATATAGATCTAATAGAGGGAAAATGTGTTTCTGGATAAGAGAGTCTACATGATTAAGTAATTAAATGGGTTTAAGTAAATAATAAAAAAGGTTTGTGTAACTTGGTTATTTGTGTAAGTTTTGAGCAAGTAATCTTAAAAAATTAAACAGCTGGTGCAACAAGTACTGTTTTTATAAAACTGTGCCATGTAATTTCTTTAAAATCTAAACTTGGTTAATACAAAAACATCAATGTAATTGTGGAGTTAATGTGTTCATATCTTCCAGGTATACAAGTCTGTAAGGTAGAAGCTTCAAAAGACCATTGTATCAAGCGGGTGTTCTAAGGTTGTATGGTAATTCTAGGCTTAAAAGAAAAACATGTTGGAGATTTATTTATATCATTTGTGTTCTATAATTAAACTTGTTATCAATAAGATATGTACAGTTCGATGTTACTTTTTACACTGAGATACAATCTAAAAGTATTTTTAACTTAAAGAGAGCCAAATCTGTGAAGGTTTTATTGTAAACACGAAGGTAATGCCCATTCATTTCCATGTGAAAACTGTTTTCTTCAAGCTTCACAAAGGGGTGGCCTGAGACAAAGACTTTCCTGATATTCAGGGCAACATAACATTAGGTAATCAAAAGGCCCAAAGCATGGTTTCTCCACTGAGACTTTACTGGACACACTGATATCTGAGTTTTCTGAGATGCTTGCCATGCCCTTCAGCTATCCAGTACATGGCCATGTCACAGAGCTTGGAAGTGGTACATATATTGGACACAAAATCATGAGCCTATTCTGGAGAGTGGCCAGAATTCAGGAAAATACAGGAACGTAGGAAGATAGTTGGTGTTGCCCATTGATAAGGCAAAACACAGTCCATTCATAAATTGTGCAGGATGAATGCTGGGAAGTTTTCTCCTTGAGAGGATACACCCATTGAGGCATTCTCTTTTCTAATGTCTACAACCACGAACACAGTGGGATACACAGACCTAGAAACACTCGCCTTGTCAAAGGACTAACTAGAAACAGTCCACTCCAAACCAAACACACACCCTTTCCTAACTATTTTCAGAGCAAGAGAAAAAACCAGAAACCCACACCCACAACACAAAGGCCCTCCTTCCTCCAAGTAGGTCTGGAACTATCCAGAGTGTCCTCTGACTGGAGGCCCATACTATGTTCCCCAGAAATGGCCTGTCCTGTCTCATATCTGGTCTCCTTGGTCAACTCTGTAAAGTTGTCAGGAGCCACCAGTGAGCCTCTACCTGCTTTCTCCAGAAGGGCCCCTCTTCAGAATTTTCCGGGAATTTGGCCATCCTCACATAAGTAGGTACCACAAAAGACTGACTCTGTCCTTGGAAAATCCAAACAAGTGAGAACACTGGGACTGGGGCTGGGGCTGGGACTGGGTCTGGGTGCCTGGCTTCCTGGAACCCAAATTTGGAGTGTTCCATCAACAAGGATGTGAGGTGAGGTCACTTCCTTTAGGAACTGAATGAGGTCACTTCCTTGGGAACAAATTGGTCCTAACATTTGCTTCCTAAGGTCTCAGAACATGGAGGATTCCCCTACTTTCTGTGACACTTTCTCAAGTTAGAATGGTATAGAAACCATAGTCACCTGGGAACAGCTCTCCACACAGGCCTAATTTGGTCAATCTTCTCTACATTAAGATGAGAGAGGCTGATTCAGACACATGCTTTCATCCTGACCGGTTTGTTTGCCATGGAAGATGACTTTTGCTCTCTCAGGTCTTTCATAGCTGCCTAGATCTTCTCCAGGGGTCATTTCTGCATGGAACTTTGAGGTTCGCAGCAGGTGGAAGATACCCTACATTCCCGTATTGTAAGACCAACTCTGTCCCTGCTCTTCTGTAAAGCTAGATTGAGGGAACAGTGTATAGTTAGGATTAACAACATGTTCAATTTGTGTTAGGAAACAATCTGGTGGATGAATAATGGTATTTGGAACCTGCAATTTTTATAAGAATACATAGGTGAAATATAAGTATGAAAACAAAAATCTAGTTAAGATTTGAAGCCCTGAACTGCATTGGACCCTTGATTGGGATACTTAGCTTTGAATGACATTCTGCACTGTGGTCTGAGATAAATCGATATACAATGGAAGATAACACTGTATCTCAGATAATTGAATGTAGAAGAGAACATCCAGTCAAAAAGGGATAGTCCGTAGGATTAGGAAGATAGTAAGTTTAAGAAGAAGAGTGAGTCTAGGAGTTGCACCAAGAGTTCTTTAGTAATAGGGTTTTGGTTAGAGAGTGAATGTAAATGTCAGCAAATGTGAAGAATTGGTCACTATGATGAACTTAGGAAAATATGTAGGAAAAGAGATATCAATAGAGACAATAGGAAATCTGGCAAAATATAAAGTGAGTGACAGGATTAGACATTTTCAACAGGGTTGAGGCTGAATATACAATCTTAGAAAGAAACAAATATGTACTCACCAATAGGATTGACATTTGAGAGCATTAGGCATCCTGGACATGGATGTTTTTAGTAATCTATACTCACATTCAATTTAGGCATTGTTACAAACATAAGTGTGATATTTGCAATTTTTATCCAGAATATTACTGTGATAAAATGTATATGTAGATCTGGTGACATGAGTATTTCTTCCACCATTATGAGGAGCAATATTTTCAAAACTTACAAATTAATATTGGGGATACAAATAGGTGTACCCTGTGTCTATAAGTATAGAGCTAATGCATGAATAGTCCATACTGTGAATAAATAATATAACTGGTAACAACTTTAGAAATTGGAATTGGAAAAAATTGATATCTGAAAATATACAGGAAATCTTATATTGATATACAATCATTCATTCCAACCAGTTATACATCTAATGGTAATATTAGTGTTATGGTTTACCACAAAGAATTTGTGAGTTTTGTTTCAAAATGATTATGGAAATCAAAAATAATGCGTTTGGAAGAAGTCTCTTGAAAAGACCAGTCAAAAAAAAAAAAGGAATACATGTGATCTGAAGCAGGAAATGATTGAAAGTGTACCAAATGCCTTTACATTTGTGAACTGTGGATGAAATGTATTTTCTATGATGTCCATAAACTGAAGAAATAGTAATGTACCAGTGTTGAAGAAAAATGAACATCAAAATACACACCATGTCCCACTGGAATCTACTTGCATTGATGTTAAACTGGGTTAGTTACTGTAGAAGTATAAGGTTTTGTATGCACCATTCACTGAAGTGAGTTTTCAGTACTAGAAATAAATATGTATTTGAGATGGATGAATATCTCTGAAAGTAACCTTGTGAAAAGTTGATTATAAAACCCCATACATGAACATGTATAAATTTAAGGTGTGTATAATAAGACATATATATTTCATATTTTGAAAAATCTAGAGAGTGTAGATTTTTCACAAAACACATACAGAGATATTAAAAAGTAGCAATATATATGCCAATCGAAATTCATCATGAAATACATATGATACACAGATCCAAAAATATTTATTTTACTGAACATGGATTTATGTATAATGTTGTTCAACTAGGAAACTCATGCATAGGTAGAATTTTCAGTTCCAACAGCGTTTATGAGGAGTGATCTCTTCTCACAATTTGTGTCTGCTAAGTCAGCCACCTCACAAGAATTTACGTGTGGTAACAGGTAGGAATCTATATGTGCATATAAAAATACATGTGCTGAACAGGCAACAGAAAAAGGGAGACAGGAATTCACATATTTGATACCTATCAAAACTCATGGAGAACTATTTCAATTAAAAATTGACCATATTTTTAACACCTACACATTATCATGCAAAAGGCAAGTCCAACTATACACCATGCCTCCTCTGAACTGCTTGTATTTCTATTCTTTTTGGGTTATTTTTCTCCATCATATTAGGATTAGTATTCAGAGGCTAGTAGGATATGGGTTAGTGTCAGGGATTCAGTAATTCAAATGGAAAATAGGAAAATGAATTCATTGTGTATCCAACTATTTTCTATAAAATTTTTTTCCACTCCATTTCAGAACAATGCCTTGACATTACCTTCACCCCAAGTAAGACACAATTAGAGGAGAAGAGTTAGAAAATCTGTGAATAAATATCTGGAATGGAAAATGCTCAGGAGTTCACAACCTTGGGGGTTCTAGAGGAGTTTTGAAAAGTAAGGGACAGGATAAACACTCCACAAGCATGGAACTCTGCTGGCCTAAAGACTTCTTGAGAAACTGCCTCTGAGGTTGGGCACCTGAAATACATGTTGTTGTTAGGAGCTATAGCTTCTTTGTAGTAATACCATCAATGATGTGTCTGCATTTATCTGACCTGGAGGACATGGTTTCTTATTTTCCAAAGAACATGAGGCAGCAGTGCTGAATTCTCTCTTTGTAGGTAACCTGTGTCCACTGAGGTTAAATGTCTTCCCATCTTGACTGTGAAGCCAATTGATCATCCTTCAATTTTCGTGGTGTTTCTTGCTGCTGCACTGGGATTTTGGTATTTGCTTCTTGAAATACAAGGAGTTCAACTGGGACACAGTGCTGCAGCGAGTTCTGTCACGTGTGGAGGGTCAGGGTCTGCAGGAGAATTCACCAACCAGGCTTATATCCCACATTGCTTACTCCCTTGTTAATAGGAAACTGATTCTGAATATTGCCCTGAAACCTCTCCATATAACAAGATGCCTTTACATATAAGGGTCTCCTAGCTGCACCATGTCAGCCACAAGCCATTTGGAAGTCAATGGCAATCCACATGGCCCCACGAGATGTTTTATCATACACCTTCACACCAAAGCTCTGGGCCCACTTCTCAGCAGGCTCCAACTTACTGGCATCTCTGTTCTACACAATTTTCATAAAACCCAATTATTCAAGGCACTGTCTGGTACACTCATGATCAGCAACAAGACATCCAAAGGTTCTCCAGTGCCACCTGGTCATGGGAACTTCAAAAATTCCATGGTATTTATCAAGCCATTTTTCAAGGATGAAGTTGGAGGCACTGTGGGTTTCAATTCATTCAGGAACCACTAAATGTTGAGGAACCTCATTTCAATGAAAGCTCTAGAGACCTCTCACAGGTAAAGCTTCACAAAGAGCGGCCAAAAGAGACATATGTTTCATATTTTGAAAAATATGGACAGTGTATATATATATATATATATATATATATATATATATATATACATATATATATATACATACACACACACACACACACACACACACACACAAACACACACACACAGACATTGAAAACTAGCAATATTTATGCCAATCGAATTTCATCGTGAAATATATATCATCCACGTATCCAAAAATATTCATTTTACTGAACATAGATTTATGTATACAGTTGTTCAACTAGGAAGCTCACCCATAGGTTGAATTTTCAGTTCCAACCGCATTTAAGAGGAGTGATCTCTTCTCACAATTTGTATCTGCCAAGTCAGCCACCACACAAGAATGTACGTGTGATACAAGGTACGATTCTATATGTGCATATAAAAATACAAGTGCTGAATAGGTTACAGAGTAATGGGGGAGACACGAATTCACATATTTGATAAGTTTAAAAACACATGGAGAACTCTTTCAACAAAAAATTGACTAGATTTATAACTCCTAACCTATATAATGGAAAAGGCAAGTCCAACTCTACACCATGCCTCCTCTGAACTGCTTGTATTTCTATTCTGTTTGTGGTATATTTCTCCATGATATTAGGATTAGTAGTCAGAGTCTAGTAGGGTATTTTTAGTGTCAGGGATTCAGTATTTGAATGGAAAATTGGAAAATGAATCCAATGTGTATTCAAATATGTACTACACAAAAATCTTCCCACTCTCATCCAGAAAAATGCCATGATATTACCTTCGCCCCAAGTAACACATGCAGAGGAGATGAGTTAGAAAATCTGTGAATACATATCTGGAATTGAATATGCTCAGGAGTTCACAAACTTGGAGGTGGAAGAGGAGTTTCCAATAGTAAGGGACAGGGTAAATACTTCACAAACATGGAGCTCTGCTGGCCTAAAGACTTCTGGAGATACTGCCTGTGAGGTTGGGCCCTTGAAATATATGTTGTTGTCAGGAGCTTTAGCTTCCTTTGTAGTGAGACCATCCAAGCTGGGTCTGCATTTATGTGACCTGGAGGACATGGTTTCTTATTTACAAATGGACATGAGGCAGCAGTGCTGAATTCTGTCTTTCTGGGTCAACTGTGGCCCCTTGGGGCTAAGTGTCTCCCTGTGTGGACTGTGAAGACATTTGGTCATCCTTCAATTTTCGTGATGTTTCTTGCTGCTACATGGGAGTTCGGGATTTACTTCACGAAATACAAGGAGTTATACTGGGACACAGTGCTGGAGGGAGTTCTGTCATGTGTGGTGGGACAGGGTCTGCAGGAGAATGCACCAACCAGGCTTCTGTCCAACATAACTTGCCCCCTTGAACATAGCAACCTGATTCTGAACATTGCCCTGAAACCTATCCATATAAGAAGATGCCTTTATATATAAGGGTCTGCTGGCTGCACCATGTCAGTCACAAGATATTTGTAAGCCAATGGCAGATCTACATGAAAACACCACAGATGTTTTATCTCACACCTTCCCACCATTGCCATAGGCCCACTACTCAGCAGGCTCCTACTTACTGGCATCTCTCTTCAACACCATTTTCGTGAAACCTAGTCAATCAAGGTTCTGTCTGGTACACTCATGATAACCAACAGGATATCCAATGGTTCTCCATTGCCACATGGTCATGGGAATTTCAAAAATTCTATGGCATTTATCGAGCCCATTATTCAAGGATGAAGTTGGAGGCACTGAGGGTTTCATTTAATTCAGTAACCATTTAATGTTGAGGAAGCTCATTTCATTGAAAGCTCTGGAGGACTCTCACAGGCAAGGCTTCCCAAATTGTGGCCAATAGGTCACATGAAGCCAGGCCCATTGAGGTCTACAATATGAAGTCCATGTGTGTTTTGACTCTCAACTATGGCTGCCAAGTCTTTCAGAAAAAAATCATGTGATATCCTTGCTGAGATTCCCAGTGCTCTGTGGAAAGCCACCCTGGGCCTAGATCTCAGGTTCAAAGGGCGACTCTAATGCATGGCCTCCTAATATCCCAACAGAATTCATGGCAACACTTCTCTGAGGTAAGCTCCAGAACTCCGTCTCTATGGAGAATCACACCAGAGTTCAAGGCCAGGTGGACCAAGTCATCTCTTCCTACCACCAAGCGAATGAGCACAATTAAAACCAAAACACTCCCACACGGCCCTCATCTTCGTACATATAGACACTCATCATAACCTCTGACTGGAGGTTTCCATGAGGGGCACAGCCCAAGACAGTGTCCAAAATAAGCTCCCTTGCCCCTCATTTGCCTATGTCAGGGTGGCATGGACACCATTCCTGTGAACCAGGCGTGATCAAATAGGCCTACCATTAATACTGCTCTGCTTCACCAATTAGAGTCCTATTTACTGTGGGTTTTAGATTTTTTATGTGAATTGGATCTATCAGAAAACCCAAGCACATATGGGCTAGCCTCTGTAGGGCTTTGAAGAACTCATTTGACTCAAAGGATCACTATTCTCACTTGATGGAGGTCAGGTACCTTACAGAGGAAGGCGAGAGAATTCATCCACAATGACTGCTCTTTTGGCCAGTTTGGTATTGAATGCACAAATGAGATCATTCTTTAGATCGAACAGGTGGTGAGAATCAAAGCCACAGCCTCACATAGGGCCAAGAGGCTGAATCAGAAACATCCCTTTCCAAAGCAATTAAGCAAAGAGCCACAGGTGATGCCCACTCATTTCCATTTGAATACCGTTTACTTCAGGTTTCACAAAGGGGTGGCCTGAGTCAAAGACCTTCCTGACATGCAGCGCAACAGAAGAATAGGTAAGCAAAGGCCCAAAGCATGGTTTCACCAGTGAGACATTCTTGGTTACACTGATATCTCAGTTTTCAGAGATGCCCCACATTCCCTTCAACTATCAAGTACATGGCCTTGTCACAGAGCTTGGAGGTGGTACATATCTTGGACACAAAACCATGAGCCTATTCTGGAGTGTAAGCAGAATTCAGGAAGAAAACAGGAACTTAGGAAGATAACAGGTGTTGCCCATCCATAAGGCAAGCTGCACTACATTCATACATTGGGCAGGATGAATGCTGGGAAACTTTCTACTAGACAGGACTCATCCATTGATGCATTCTTTTTTCTAATATCTACATCAACGGATACAGTGGGATACACAGACATAGAAACATTCGCCTCGTCAAACGACTTACTAGAAACAGTTTACTCCAAACCAAAAAACCCACCTTTCCTACCTATTCTCAGAACATGAGACAAAACCACAAACCCACACTCATTCCCACAAAGACACCTTCTTCCCCTAAGTAGGTCTGTGACTATACGGAGTGTCCTCTGACTGGTGTTCCATAGTATGTTTCCCCGAAATCGCTTGTTCTGTCTCAGATCTGGTCTCCTTGGCAAACTCTGTGAAGTTGTCAGGAGCCAGCGGTGAGCCACTACCTGCTTTCTCAGGAAAGGCCCCTCTTCAGAGCTCTGCTGGCATTTGGCCATCCTCAAATCAGTTGGTACCAAGAAAGACTTACTCTGTCCTTGGTAAATCCAAACAAGTGAGACCACTGGGACTGGGACTGGGACTGACTCTGGGAGCCTGGCTTCCTGTAACCCAAGGTCAGAGAGTTCCATCACCAAGGAAGTGAAGTCAGGTCACCTGCATACCACTGCTCTAGACCCACTTCTCAAAATACATGGAGAACTATTTCAATTAAAAATTAACTAGTTTTTTAACACCTACCCTTTGTCATGCAAAAGGCAAGGCCAACTATACAACATGCCTCGTCTGAACTCCTTATATTTCAATTCTGTTTGGGTTATTTTATTTCATCATATTAGGATTAGTAGTCAGAGTCTAGTGGGGTATGGGTTAGTGTCAGGGATTTAATATTTCAAAGGGAAAATGGGAAAATGAATCCAATGTGTATTCAAATATGTGCTACACAAAAATATTCCAACACTCATTCGGAACAATTCCTTGATATTACTTTCGCTACAAGTAAGATACAATTAGAGGTGAAGAGTTAGAAAATCTGTGAATACATATCTGGAATGGAAAATGCTCAGGAGTTCACAACCTTGGATGTAGTAAAGGAGTTTCCAAAAGTAAGGGACAGTGTAAAATCTCCACAACCATGGAGTTCTGCGGGCCTAAAGACTTCTGGAGAAACTGCCTCTGAGATTGGGCACTTGAAATATATATTGTTTTCAGGAGCTTTAGCTTCCTTTGTAGTGAGACCATCAAAGCTGGGTCTGCATGTATGTGACCTGGAGGACATGGATTCTTATATTCTAATGAACATAAGGCAGCAGTGCTGAATTATCTCTTTGTAGGTAACTGTGGCCACTGGGGGCTAAGTGTCTCTCCGTGTGGACTGTGAGGCCATTTGGTCATCCTGCACTTTTTGTGGTGTTTCCTGCTGCTGAACTGGGAGTTTGGTATTTCCTTCATGAAATACAAAGGGTTCAACTGGGAAACAGTGCTTCAGGGAGTTTTGTCATGTGTGGTGGGTCAAGGTCTGCAGGAGAATTCAACAACCAGGCTTCTATCCCACATTGCTTGCTCCCTTGACCATAGCAACCTCATTCTGAACATTGACCTGGATCCTCTCCATATAACAAGATGCTTTTACATACTATGGTTGGCTGGCTGCACCATGTCTGTCACAAGCCATTTGGAAGGCAATGGAAGATCCATATGAAAACAAAACAGATATGTTATCACACACCTGCACACAACTGCTCTGGGCCCACTACTCAGCAGGCTCCAACTTACTGGCATCTCTGTTCTAGAGCATTTTTATGAAACCCAGTAAATCAAGGCACTGTCTGGTACACTCATGATCAGCAACAGTACATCCAAAAGTTCTCCAGTGGCACCTGGTCATGGGAATTTCAAAAAAAATCATGGTATTTATATAGCCATTGTTCAAGGATGAAGTTGGAGGCACTGTGGGTTTCAATTCAATCAGGAACCATTAAATATCGAGGAAGCTCATTTCAATGAAAGCTCTGGAGAACACTAACAGGCAAGGCTTCCCAAAGAGTGGCCAAAAGGTCACATGAGCCAGGCGCATTGAGGTCTACAATGTAGGTCCATGTATCTTTTGACTCTCAACTATGGCTTCCAAGTTTTTCAGAATAAAATCATGCGATACCCTGGCTGAGATTCCCAGTGTTCTGTGGAAAGCCACCCTGAGACTAGATCTCAGTTTCCAATGGCGATTCTCATCCGTGGCCTCCTAATATCCCAACACAATTCATGGCAATACTTCTCTGAGGTAAGTTCCAGAACTCAGTCTCTATCGGGAATCACAACAGAGTTCAAGCCCAGGTGGACCCAGTCTTCTCTTTCTACCACCACACAAATGACCAAAATTAAAACCAAAACACTCCCACATGGCCCTCATCTTCTTATATATAGAAACTCATCATAACCTCCGGCTGGAGTTTTCCATTAATGTAGCCACCCAAGACAGTGTCAAAAATAAGCTCCCATCCCCCTCATTTGTCTAAAGTGAGGGTGGCATGGACAACCTTCCTGTGAACCAGGAGTGATCAAATAGGCCTGCCATTATTACTGGTCCGCTTCTCCAATTAGAGGCCTACTGACTGTGTGTTTTAGAGTCTTTATGTGAATTGGAGTCATGAGAAAACCCACGAACCTCTGGGCCAGCCTCTGCAGGGCTTTAAAGAATTCACTTGACCCAAAAGATCCCTATTCTCACTTAATGGAGCTCAGAAACCTTACAGAGGAAGGCAAGAGACTCTATCCACAATGATTGCTTTTTGGCAATTTTGGTTTTGGATGCACACATGGGATTTTTCTTTAGACCCATCATGTGCTGTGAATCTAAGCCAAAGCCTCACATAGGGCCGAGAGGCTGATTCAGATACATCCATTTCCAAAGCAATTAAGCAAAGAGGCACAGGTGATGACCATTCATTTCCATTTGAAAACTATTTTCTTCAGGCTTCACAAAGGGGTGGCCTGAGGCAAAGACCTTCCTGACATTCAGGGCAACAGAAGAATAGGTAAGCAAAAGGCCCAAAGCAGGGTTTCTCCACTGAGACTTTCTTGGGCACACTGATATCTGAGTTTTCTGTGATACTCGCCATTCCCATCGGCTATCCAGTACATGGCAATGTCACAGAGATGGAGGTGGTACGTATCTTGGACACAAAACCATGAGCGTATTCTAGAGAGTGGCCAGAATTCAGAAAGATAACAGGAACTTAGGAAGATGGCAGGAGTTGCCCATCCATAAGGCAAGCTGCAGTCCATTCATAAATTGCACATGATGAATGCTGGGAAGCTTTCTAGTAGACAGGACACATCCATTGATGCATTCTCTTTTCCACTGTCTACAATCACGGACACAGTATGATATATAGACACAGAAACACTCACCTTGTCAAAGGACTTACTAGAAACAGTCCACTCCAAACAAACAAACCAACTTTCCTACCTATTCTCAGAACATGAGACAAAACCACAAACTCACACTCACACCCACAAAGGCACCTCCTTCCCCCAAGTAGGTCTGTGACTATCTGGAGTGTCCTCTGACTTGTGGGCCATACTATGTTCCCCCAAAATGGCGTGTCCTGTCTCAGATATGGTCTCTTTGGCCAACTCTGTGAAGTTGTGAGGAGCCCGTGGTATGAAACTACCTGCTTTCTCTGGAAAGGTCAGTCTTCGGAGTTTCCTGGCATTTGGCTGTCCTCACATCAGTAGATACGAAGAAAGACTGACTTGTTAAATCCAAACAAGTGAGCCCACTTAGACATGCACTGGGTTTGACTCTGTCTGCCTGGTTTCCTGGATCCCAAGATCACAGACTTTCATCACCAAAAATGTAAGGTGAGGTCACTTCCTTCAAGAACTGAATGAAGTCACTGCCTTGGAAACCACTTTGTTTTAACAGTTGCTTCCAAGGTTCCCAAGAGATGGAGGCTGCCCCTACTTGCTGTGAGTCATTCATAAGTTAGAATGGTATATCAACCATTGGCACCAGGGAACAGCTCTCCACACAGGCATGTTTTGGTCCATCTTCTCTACATTAGGAAGAGAGAGGGTAATTCAGACACATCCCTTCATCCTGACCAGGTTGTTTGCCATTGAAGATGACTTTTGCTCTCTCAGGTCCTTCATAGCTGCCTACATCTTCTCCAGGGATCAATTCAGCATGGACCTTTTAGGTTTTCAGCAGGTGGAAGATCGCTTATATTCCTGTAAGATCAACTCTGTCCCTAGCTCTTCTGTAAAATTAGATTGAGGGAAAAGTGTATGGTTAGGGTTAATAACATGTTCGATTTGGGTTAGGAATCATTCTGTGGAATGAATATGTGTATTGGGAACCTGCGACATTTATAAGAATATATAGGTGAAATATAAGTATGAAAACAGAAATCTAGGTAAGTTTTGAAGCCCAGAAGGGCATTGGGCCCTTGATTGGGATACCTAGCATTGAATTATGTCCTCCACAGTTGTCTCAGTTAAATCGATATACAATGGCATAGGACCTTGTACCTTGGATGATTGAATGTGGAAGAGAAAATCCAGTCAAAAAGGGATATTCGGTAGGATTAGGAAAATAGTCAGTAGGTTTAGATAAAAGAGTGATTATAGGATTTGGACCAAAAGTTATTTAGCAATAGGGTTTTGGGTAGAGAGTGAATGTAAATGTCAGCACATGTGAAGAGTCAGTCACAATGATGAACTGGGTAAAATATGTAGGAAAGCAATATTTTTGAAGATGTATAAATTAATTGGGGGTACAAATAGGTGTACCCTGTGCCTATTAATATAGAGATAATGCATGAATAGAACATACTGTGAATAAATAATATAACTGGTTCCAACTTTAAATAATGGATTGAATTAATATCTGAAAATATACAGGAAACCTAATATTGACATACAATCATTTATTCCAAACAGTTATACATCTAATGGTGATATTAGATTCATGGTTTATCATAAAAAGTGTGTGAGTTTTGCTTCAAAAATGTTTATGAAATAAAAAAAAAAATTGTGTTTGGAGAGAAGTCTCATGAAAAGACCAGTCAAGAAACCGGGAGGAATACATGTGTTCTGCAGCAGGAAGTGATTAAAAGTGAAACAAATGCCTATAAAGTTGTGAACTTGTGGATGAAATATATATCCTATGATGTGCAAAAACTGCAGAAATAATAATGTACCAGTGTTGAACATAAATAAACGTCAAAATACACATCATGTCCCATAGGAATCTACTTGCATTGATATTAAACTGGGTCAGTTACTGTAGAATTATTAGGATTTGTATGCACCATTCACTGAAGTGAGTTGTCAGTACAAGGAAACAAATATGTATTTCAGGTGGATGAATATTTCCAAGAAATATCTTGTGAAAAGTTGATTATATTTCCTCATGCATGAACATGAATGAATGTGTGAATGTAGAGAGTGTATATAAGACTCATATATTTTATATTTTGATAAAACAGGAGAGTATATATATATATATATATATATATATATATATATATATATATATATATATCACACAGAGACATTAAAAAGCAGCAATATATAGGCCAATCAAAATTTATTATGAAATATATGACATCTACTGATGCAAAAATATATACTTTACTGAACATGGAATTATGTATAATGTTGTTCTACTAGGAAGCTCATGCATAGGTTGAATTTTCAGTTCCAACAGCATTTAGGAGGGGTGATCTCTTCACACAATTTATATCTGCCGAGGCAGCCACCTCACAAAAATGTACGTGTGATACCAGGTAGGATTCTATATGTACATATAAAAATACATGTGCTGTATAGGCTACAGAGAAAGGGAGGCAGGAATTCACATATTTGTTAATTTTAAAAACACATGGAAATCTATTCCAAATAAAAATTGACTATATTTATAACACCTACCACTTATTATGCAAAAGGCAAGTCCAAAAATACACCATGCCTCCTCTGACCTGCTTGTATTTCTGTTCTATTTGGGTTATTGTTCTCCATCATATTAGGATGAGTAGTCAGAGTCTAGTAGGTTATGTGTTAGTGTCAGGGACTCAGTATTTCAAACGGACAATAGGAAAAAGATTCCAATGTCTATCAAATATGTGCTACACAAAATATTTACCCTCTCTGATCCAGAACAATGCCTTGACATTACCTTCGCCCCAAGTAAGACACAATTAGAGGAGAAGAGTTAGAAACTCTGGGAATATATAACTAGAATGGAAAATGCTCAGGAGTTCACAACCTTGGATGTGGTAGAGGAGTTTCCAAAAGTAAGGGACAGGTTAAAAACTCCACAAACATGGAGCTCTGCTGGCCTAAAGACTTCTTGATAAACTGCCTCTGTGGTTGGGCACTTGAAATATATGTTGTTTTCAGGAGCTTTAGCTTCCTTTGTCGTGAGACCATCAAAGCTGGGTCTGATTCTATGTGACCTGGAGGACATGGTTTCTTATTTTCTAATGAACATGAGGCAGCAGTGGTGAATTCTCTCTTTTAAGTAAAGTGTGGCCAGTGCGTGCTAAGTCTCTCCCAATCTGGGCTGTGAAGCCATTTGGTCATCCTCCACTTTTTCAGGGTTTTTCTTTCTGCTGCATTGGGAGTTTGGTATTTGCTTCACGAAATACAAGGAGTTCAAAAGGGACAGAGTGCTGGAAGGAGTTCTGCCACATGTGGTGTGTCAGGGTTTGCTGGAGAATGCACCAACCAGGCTTCTATCCCACATAGCTTTCCCCCTTGTCTCTAGCAACCTGATTCTTAACATTGCCATGAAACCTCTGCATATAACAAGATGTCTTAACATATAAGCATCTGCTGCCTCACCATGTCTGTCACAAGCCATTTGGAAGCCAATGGCAAATCCACAAGGCCACATCAGAGATGTATTATCACACACATACACACCACTGCTATAGGCACACTACTCAGCAGGCACCAACTTACTGGCATCTCTGTTCTACATCATTTTCATGAAACACAGTCAATCAAGGCACTGTCTAGTATACTCATGATAAACAACAGGACATCCCAAGGTTCTCCAGTTCTACCTGGTCATGGTAATTTCAAAAATTTCATGGTATTTATGAAGCCATTTTACAAGGATGAAGTTGGAGGCACTGTGGGTTTCAATACATTCAGGAACTATTAAAGGGTGAGGAGGGACATTTCAATGAAAGCTGTTGGGAACTCACACAGGCAAGTCTTCTAAAAGAGGGGCCAAAAGTCACAGGAAGCCCGGCCCATTGAGGTCTACAATGTAAGGTCCATGTGTGTTTTGACTCTCAACTATTGCTGCCAAGTCTTTCAGAATAAAATAATGTGATATCCTGGCTGAGATTCCCAGTGCTCGATGGAAAGCCACACTGGGCCTAGATATCAGTTTCCAAGGTCGACTCTCTTTCATGGCCTCCAAAAATCCCAACACAATTAATGGCAATACTTCTCTGAGGTCAGTTCCAGAACTCAGACTCTAAGAGGGATCACGCCAGAGTTCAAGCGCAGGTGGACACAGTCATCTCTTCCAACCACCACACAAATGACCACAATTAAATCCAAAACATTCCCACATGACCCTCAATTTCTTCCGTATATACACTCATCAAAACCTCTGGCTGGAGTTTTCCATGAGGGGCGAAGCCCAAGACAGTGTCCAAAATAAGATCTCTTGCTACTCATTTGCCTAAAATCAGTGTGGGCTGGACATCCTTCCTTTGAACCAGTAGTGATCAAATAGGTCTGCCATTAATACTATTCTGCTTCTCCAGTTTGAGGCTTACTGACTGTCAGGTATAGATTATTTATTTGATTTGGAGTCATGAAAACCCCAGCACCTCTGCAGGACTTTGAAGAACTCATTTGACCAAAAGGATCCCTATTCTCATTTGATGGAGCTCAGCAACCTAACAGATAAAGGCAAGAGACTTCATTCACAATGACTGAACTTTTTGATATTTGGTTTTGGACTCACACATGGGATATTTTTTAGATCCCTCAGGTGCTGAGAATCTAAGCTACAGCCTCACACAGGGCCAAGTGTTTGATTCAGACACATCCCTTTCCAAAGCAATAAAGCAAAGAGCCACAGGGCATGTCCATTCATTTCCATTTTAAAACTGTTTTCTTCAGGCTTCAAAAAGGTGTGGCCTGAGGCAAAGACCATCCTGACATTCAAGGTAACAGAACCATGGGTAAGAAAGTGGCCCAAGGCTGTGTTTCTCCACTGAGACTTTACTGTTCACACTGATATCTGAGTTTTCTGAGATGCTTGCAATTCCCTTCAGCTACCAAGGATATGGCCATGTCACAGAGCTTGGAGGTGGTACATATCTTGGAAACATAATGAAGCGCCTATTCTAGAGACTGGCTAGAATTCAGAAAGAAAACAGGAACTTAGGATGATATTAGGTGTTGCCCATCAATAAGTCAAGCCGCAGTCCTTTCATTATTTAGGAAGGATGAATGCTGGGAAGCTTTCTACTAGACAGGACACATGCATTGATGCATTCTCTTTTCTAATGTCTACAACCATGGACACAGTGGGATACACAGACATAGAAACACTCGCCTTGTCAAACGACTTACTAGAAACAGTCCACTCCAAACCAAACAAACCGCCTTTCCTACCTATTTTTAGAACATGAGACAAAACAACAAACCCACAACCACACCCACAAAGGCACCTCCTTCCCCCAAGTAGGTCTGTTAATATCTGGAGTGTCCTCTGACTGGTGGGCCATACTAAATTCCCCTGAAATGGCCTGTCCTGTCTCAGATCTGGTCTCCTTGTCCAAATCTGTGAAGTTGTCAGGAGCCAGGGTTTAACCACTTCGTGCGTTCTCAGGAAAGGCCCCTTTTCAGAGCTCTCCTGGCATTTGGCCATCATCACATCAGTACGTATCAAGAAATACTGACTGTGTCCTTGGTAAATTCAAACAAGTGTGAACACTGGGACTTAAACTGGGATGGGCTCTGGGTGACTGGCTTCCAGGATCCCAAGTTCAGAGAGTTCCATCACCAAGAAAGTAAGGTGAGGTCACTTCCATCAGGAACTGAATGAGGTCACTGGTTTGGAAACCACTTTGTCCTAACTGTTGCTTCCAAGGGTCCCATGAGATGGAGGCTGCCCCTACTTCCTGTGACACTTTCACAAGTTAGAATGGCATATCAACCACAGGCTCCTGGGAACAGCTCTCAACACAGGCCTGGTTTGGTCCATCTTCCCTACATTAGAAGAGGGAGGCTTATTCAGACACAACCCTTCATCCTGACCAGGTTGTTTGCCATTTTAGTAAGTTATGCTCTGTCAGGTCCTTCATAGCTGCCAACATCTTCTCCAGGGATCATTTCTGCATGGACCTTTGAAGTCTCAAAGGTGGAAGACCCCCTACATTCCTGTATTGTAAGACCAACTATGTCCCTGCTCTTCTGTAAAGTTAGATTGAGGGAACAATATATGGTTAGGCTTAATAACATGTTCAATTTGAGTTAGGAATCATTCTGCTTAATGAATAATGGAATTGGGAACCTGCAATATTTATAAGAATATCGAGGAGAAATATAAGTATGAAAACAGAAATCTAGATAAGATTTGAGTCCAAGAAGGGCATTGGGCTGTTGATTGGGATACATAGCTTTGAATTATGTTCTGCACAGATGTCTCAGATAAATCGATATACAATGGCATAGAAACATTTCCTTGGATGATTGATTGTCGAAGAGATCATCCAGTCAAAAATGATAGTTGGTAAAATTAGGAAGATAGTCGGTAGATTTAGAAAAAAGAGTGAGTATTGGATTTGGACCAAAAGTTCTTTAGCAATAGGGTTTCGGATAGAGAGTGAATGTAAATGTCAGCACATGTGAAGAGTCAGTCACAATGATGAACTGGGGAAAATATGTAGGAAAGCAGATGTCAATAGAGACATTAGGAAATCAGGCAAAGTATAAAGTGAGTGATAGGATTAGTCATTTTCTACAGGGCTAAGGTTGAATATATAATCTTAGGAAGAAACAAATATGTAGTCACCAACAGGATTGATTTGAGAGCATTAGGCAACCTGGACATGGATGTTTTTAGTAATCCATGCTCACTTTCCATTTATTCTTTGGTGAAAGGTTAATAAAATAGTTACTTGTCTCTTTCTGTTTTTCTCTATGCTTAACAAAACACTGTTGAAATCTTGAGAACTGTTTGCTAATATTGTTCCCAGAATGTGCTGTCTGCAACTGCCAAACTGCAGAATGTACTCCGTCACCCATTTGCACGCAAACCGCCCACTCGCCCTGACCCATCGATAAACTTCCCTCCCTGCCCACTCCAAGAAAAGTATATAAGCTCTGCTTAAGCTGTTCTCATTGCTCTCTGCTCTATTCAAGTGAGCTCTTAGCCCGAGAATGCTGGACTCCCAATAAACTCTTTACTGTTGCATGAGACATTCTCTTGGTGGTCTCTTCCTTTGACGCTCACCCGACCTTTACAACTGGAGGCCCCAGCGAGCTCTGGCAGCGGCTTGGCAAAATGGCTTTCTGTGATGAGCGTGAGCTCTCTCTGATGGTGACTGACATCTGTGTCACTGAGCCACAGGCCACGTCCCTGGGGGACGCCCAAGAAGACTCAGGAAATCGAGGAACAATAGTCTCCTTGAATCAGTGATATTTTGTTTTGGATTCGGTATTGCCAGCCCATCAGGTTTTGCTGGCTACTCAGTCCTGATCTCAGTATTGGACGTCCATTGCCTGTCTTTATTGTCTTGTCTTGTCTGTGTAGTGTGTCATTGCTTTCATTGTTTGTGTATCTGTCATTATGGGACAGAGCACTTCAATGGTTCTGTCCCTGACTCTTGATCACTGAACCAAAGTCCGCTTAAGGGCCCAGAATCTTTCTTTTTCAGTAAAATGCCAGACCTGGCAGACACTCTGTGCCTCAGAATGACCCACCTTTGGAGTCGGATAGACCCCAGAAGGATGTTTCTACTTGTCACTAATTCAAAAAGTCCGAGATATTGTCTTTCAGCCGGGAACACATAGCCATCCAGATCAACAGCCATATATCTTAACTTGGCAGGACCTCTGCAAATCTCCTCCTCCATGGGTGAAGCCTTTTCTTGTCTCTGCCCCCACTCCTACTCCTTCCACCGTGATTCTATCTCTCAAACCCTCTGCTCCTCCTCCTCCACCCTCTGTTCTCCCTGAGTCTCAAGACTCTACTGGACTCTCCTCCCCCTTCTTATCCCCTGCCCTTGTCCCCCAACACCCAACAACCTCTAAGTGATTCCCCTGCTGCTGACTCAGCCTCTTCGCCATTAGAGGAAGCTAGGCTTGCCCAGCGCCATCCAGATGACTCCCTCATGGCACACGCAGCCCCTCCTTCAATGGAGGAAGCTGGCCCAGCTAAAAGAACTCAAAGGACTCCCTGTTGTTTTCACGTCTGCCTACTCAGGATGACTTCCAACAAATTCTAGGGACACTCTCTTCATGACAGAAGAACGAGAGAGAAACCTCCTGGAAGCTAGAAGATAATATTCTCAGACCAGATGGGGGACCGACAAAACTTCCCAAAAAAATCAAAGCAGGCTTCCCCTTGAACTGACCCTACTGGGACCCCAACACCTTTGAAGGTAAGGAGCATATGTCCACTTATTGCTGGGCCCTAATAGTGGGCTTCCAAGAGGCCGCTAGGTGACCAACTAATTTGGCCAAGGTAAGAGAAATTTTTCAAGGGCCTGATCAACCTCCCTCTATGTTTCTAGAGAGAATTATGGAGGCATATAGGAGATATACTCCTTTTGATCCTCAGGCAGAGGATCAAATATCACCTGTCATGATGGCCTTCATTGGGCAAGCTGCCCTGAATATTCAAAGAAAGTTACAACTCTTAGATGGATTACAAGATACGAGTTTGAGAGATTTAGTCAGAGAAGCCAAGAAAGTATAGTATAAGAGAGAAACAGAGAGAAAGAAAGAGAGAAAAGGGAAGATGAGAGAAAGAAAAGACAGACTAAGGCATTGACTAAGGTCCTGGTCACAACAAAAAATAGGCCAGAATTTAAGAAACAGCGAGACAGGAAGGGATACCTGGGCCCACGCCAGAGGCCACCCCTGGCCTCGGATCAATGTGCCTATTGTAAAGAAAAAGGACACTGGGCTAAAGAGTGCCCTAGAAAGAGAAAGCCAAACCAGCCAGTCATTCTGATTCTGGAGGATGACTAGGAAAGTCTGGGCTCAGATCCCTTCCCCGAGTTCAGAAAACAAATGGTTGTGCAGATACCACCCCCATCTAACAGCAGACAACACAGAGAGTTTCTTGGGACTGCTGGGTTTTGCAGGTAATGGATTCCTTTGTTTGCATTCTTAACTTCTCTTTTATACCCGCTGTTAAAGGGAGATGCCCAATTCCAATGGACCCCTGAGCACCAGCAACCTTTTGATAATATCTGAGGACACTGACACTGAACTCCTCAACTTCACTGATCCAAGCCTGCAATTTCAGAAAGCCCTACACTATGTTAAAAATGTACATCAATTCACTCACCTTGGTTCAAAGAAACTGCAGGCATTTCTGAAGGATCAAGAACAGAGTTTTCCACTAACCGACTCATAGCGAAAGGAAATAACTGAACGGGTAACAAAAGCCTGTCGGGTCTGTCAATAAGTTAATGCTTACCCTTCCAAGGTTTCTGCAGGAAAGCACCAATGAGGAACCAGACCAACACTTTATTGAAATTAAGCCAGCAAGGTATGGACTTAAATATCTCCTAGTCTTTGTAGATACATTTTCAGGATGGATTGAAGCCTTCCCCTCAAAAAAAAAAAAAAAAAAAAAAAAGGCGCAAATGGTGATCAAGAGGATCCTGAAAGATATTTAGATATTTTCCCAAGATACGGCCTGCCTAAGGTAATAGGGTCTGATACTGGACCAGTGTTCATGGCCCAGGTAAGTCAGGGGTTAGTCAGGACCCTGGGGATTAATTGGAAGTTACATTGTGCTTATAGACCCCAGAGCTCAGGACAGGTAAAAAAAAATAAATAGAACCATTCAAGAGACCTTAATGAAATTAAGCTTAGAGAGCGGCATAAAAGATTGCACTATGCTCCTGCCTTATGCACTGTTTCATGCAAGAAATACTCACTCTGTTTCTTTGTGTAACCTCACCCCATAAGAAATTCTCTCTGGTGCCCCTCCTACAGTAAGTGACCTAACCCCAACTGTAAGCCCTAATGATCCCTTCCACACCCTCTTCCTTGACAGACTTAAAGCTCTAGAAAAAACTCAGTGATACCTGTGGAAACCGCTGGCCACTGCCTACCAACCTGGTGAAGAGGGGACTCAATATTGATATCAAGAAAGAGACTTCGTCTACATAAAACGACATCAGGTGTCATCCCTGGAACCCTGCTGGACATGATCATACCAGGTGCTACTTATAACACCTACAGTGGTAAAGGTAGATGGAATCACTTCCTGGATCCATGCCTCTCATCTCAAGTCAGCGCCCTGTCCAGAATCTGGCTGGAAACTGGAAAAGACTGATAACCCTTTCAAATTGCGTATTCGCCATGTGGATAAGGCTAAAGACTCTCCCCTTAGCCACCAGCAGTCCTAACCCTCATCAGCTCGTTCAGCAGCAATGGCTGATGACAAATCCTACTAGAAAAGAGGTATGGTCTATCTCGCATACAGCCCACTTAGGGACCTGGTGGCCATCTCTCCACCCAGACATTTGTCAGCTGGCTATATGTCTTTCCTATTGGGATATCCCTGATTAAGAGGATCCCACTAAAATTCCATTAAATCCCTTTTGTACCATAGATAATGGAAACAAACATTATGGATGTAGGGACACGCGAGCCAGATGCAGTTTGGCAAAATAAATTACTATGTTTGCCAAGTGGACTATCAAAGCCACAAACAGCCACGGCTTTGTGGAGGAAAAGCCGACTTCTTCTGTAAATAATGGAGTTGTGAGCATACAGGGGCTGCCTGGTGGAACCCAAATTTCTCATCAGATTCAGTACACAGCATTGGCCTTATTACCAATTAGACAACCAAAACCGATGGCCCCCAGAGAGGTCTCTAGTTCGTCAAATTCTGCGTGACTTTTTCAACATCGGCAAGTGCTCAAAAGTGTGGAAGGAAATTCCCCTATGTGTATGCCTTTTCCCTCCTTTGCTCACATCCTGAACTATGCTTCTCCAATAGATTCTCACCCTCAGGCTTTTATGCCAGACTCTCTGCTGTCACTCCCACATCAGCAACCTGATTTCTCCCCTCCAATTACTGGAACAAAAACTCAAACCTCCGCCAGTTCTCAGACCATTGCCCCCTTCCTGAGATAGCAGGTACTGAGGTACCCTTCCACCCACTCATTCCACTCTTCTCCTGTCAGTGCCCGCACCGGGTCCCACCAGGTAATCTTACCAGCTAACCCAAAGCTCAAACCAGTTGAGGAGTAACCTCAGACGCCTATCCAATATGTAATAAAAATAGCCTTTAAAGTTGCTTTGTCATCACTGAAAAAAGTTTACTAAGAATTTAAAGTCCCTCACAAGCTTTTTGGGATACTCACTCCCGTCTTTTCATCTTTATTTCCTAATTCTCAGATCCACGGAGCTGCTCTCACCCCCCGCCTTCCCCGTATTCCCCTCTGTATCAAGCCCACAGAAAAGTCTTAAATGACCTTCTCCAGAAGTCTTCACCATGGCTGACTTTAGAACTTTTAGCAACAGAGTCCCTATAAAAGTGTTCAATGTAGATAAACTTCCTCTTTTCCTGTTGCTTGGTTCTACTTGGCCACTGGCTGGAAAAACCAGCACTCCTAAGCTAGACAACCCCTTACTAGTTTTTCACAAAATATGTGAACAAGGCCTCTGGCTTTGAGCTGGGGCTTCCAGAGATGGCTACATTTCTAAGATAAAGAAGTTACCAACTGGGCTCCATGGTAACAGCTGGAAGGAAGAAAAAAAAGGGAAGAAAAAAGCTCTTCCCCTCCCAGGTGTCATTAAAAAGTTAAAATGCCCAGAGCAGAGGAAAAAAAAAAAACAGAAACAAAAACTGTTGTTTTGTGAACTTCTGTAGACTGTGAATTTCTGAGTCCTTTCCCTTACATCTTGGGTACAAAATTATAAAACCACCTAAACTTGGGGTTCAGTGGATTAATTGATTACAACAGAAGCAATGCCCTCTAAATCCGGTTGCAAACAAATAGGACTGTTTCCCTGTCTTCGGTGCTATCTTAGGTGCCTTGCCTTGTCTGTTCCTACAACAGTATGATTCTATATACTTAAACATTGTTTATGTTTTCATAAAATGGTCAACAGATGTGATTTATTATGTAATGGTGCAGATGTTTCCCAGAGTGCTCTTTCATGACGCAGGTACATTTAAAAATCAAATAGGGGGGCATACAACCAGGTTCCGCTGGGAACCTGTATCCCTCACTTTAGCCGTCATATTAGGAATAGGAATTGATGCAGGGGTGAGCACAGGAACCACTGCCCTAGTCCATGGTACACAACAAATGACCCAATTAAAAGCAGCAATAGATCAAAACTTAAAGATATTAAAAACCTCCATCACAGCATTACGGGAATCTTTATCCTCTTTCTCTGAAGTTGTTTTACAGAACAGGCGAGGGTTCAACCTCCTCTTAATGAGAAAAAGAGCCTTTGTCCTGAATTGGGGGAAGAATGTTCTTTTTTTGCCGACCATACTTGAGTTGTAAAAGAATCTATGATTAAATTAAGAAGACACCTTGAAGAGCATCAACAAGAGAGGCCTAAAAAGGGTGGTTTGAGTCTTTGTTCAAACAGTCCCTCTGGTTAACTACACTTCCATTAATAATCCTCATATTATTGCTAACTGTAGGACCCTGTTTGCTCAACCGTGTAGTTTTCTTTCTCCAAGCTCAAATTGGACAAGTTAAACTTATGGAAATCAGAAAACAATATACCACACTAGCAGACATAAAATGTGACAACCCCAATGATCACTTTTATGATTAAATGTAACCAAAAGAAGTGGGGAATGAAATGTGAATAAAATAGGTACTTGTCATTTCCAGTTTTTCGGTATGCTTAACAGCACACTGTTGATATCTTGAGAACTGTTTGCTAATCTTGTTCCCTGAATGTGCTGTACCCAACTGCAAAACTGCAGAATGTACTCCCTCACCCGTTTGCACGCAAAACACCCACTCGCCCTGACCCATCAATAATCTTCCCTCCCTGCCCTCTCCAAGAAAAGTATATAAGCTCTGATTAAGCTCTTCTCAGGGCTCTTTTCTCTATTCAAGGAAGCTCTGAGCCCCTGCATGCTGGACCCCCATTAACCCTTGGCTGTTGCATGAGACAGTCTCTGGTGGTCTCTTCCTCCGATGCTTGCCTGACCTTTGCATTGGTAAAATAATAAGTGTGACCTTTGCTTTTCGTGTCCAGAATATTACTGTGATAAAATGTATATGTAGATAAGGTGAGTTGAGTATTTCTTCCACCATTTATGGGAGCAATATTTTGAAGATGTATAAATTAGTATTGGGAGTACAAATAGGTGTACCCTGTGAGTATGAATATAGAGATAATGCATGAAGTGACCATACTGTGAATAAATAATATAACGGGTTCCAAATTTAAATAATGGATTCAATTGATATTTGAAAATATTAGTATTTGTATGCAACATTAACTGAAGTTAGTTATCAGTACTGGAAATGAATATGCATTTCAGGTGGAGGAATATTTCTGAGAATAATCTTGTGAAAAGTTGATTATAAATCCATATACATGAACATGAAAGAATTTAGGGAGTGTATATAAGACACATATATTTCATATTTTGAAAAATCTGGAGAGTGTATGTATGTATGTATGTATATATATATATATATATATGTAATATATGTGTATATATATATATATATATATATATATATACACACACACACATACACAAACACTCACACAGCCATTAAATTAGTAATATAAGTGCCAATCGAAATTTATCATAAAAAATATATCATCCACAGATGCAAAAATATCTCTTTTACTGAACATGGATTTATGAATAATGTTGTTCAACTAGGAAGCTCACCCATAGGTTGAATTTTCAGTTCCAACAGCATTTAAGAGGAGTGATTACTTCTCACAAATTGTATTTGCCAAATCAGCCACCTCACAAAAATGTACGTGTGATACCAGTTAGGATTCTATATGTGCATTTAAAAATACATGTGCTGAATAGACTACAGAGAAAGGGAGACAGGAATTCACATATTGTTAAACTTAAAAACACATGGAGAACGATTTCAATTAAAAATTGACTAGATTTATAACACCTGCCATTAATCATGCAAAAAACAATCCAAGTATACATCATGATTCCTCTGAACTGCTTGTATTCCAATTCTGTTTGTGTTATTTTTCCCCATTATATAAGGAGTAGAAGTCAGAGTCTATTAGGGTATGAGTTTGTGTCAGGGATTCAGTATTTCGAATGGGAAATTGGAAAATGAATCCAATCTGTATGCAAATATGTGCTACACAAAAATGTTTACATTCTCATCCAGAAGATTGCCTTGACATTACCTTCATTCCACGTAAGACACCATTGGAGTAGGTGGGCCATACTATGTTCCCCCGACATGGCCTGACCTGTCTCAGATCTGGTCTCCTAGGTCAACTCTGTGAAGGTGTCAGGACCCAGAGGTGAGCCACTACCTGCTTTCTCAGGAAAGGACCCTCTTTAGGGCTTTCCTGGCATTTGGCCATCCTCACATCAGTAGGTACCAAGAAAGACTGACTCTGTCCTTGGTAATTCCAAACAAGTGAGACCACTGGGACTGGGACTGGGACTGCCTCTGGGTGCCTGGCTTCATGAATCCCAAGTTCAGAGATTTCCATCACCAAGGAAGTGAGGTGAGGTCACTTCCTTCAGGAACTGAATGAGGTCACTGCCTTGGCAACCACTTCATCCTACGAATGGCTTCCAAGTGTCACATGAAAAGGAGGCTGCCCCTACTTTCTGTGACACAAGTTAGAATGGTATATCAACCATAGGCACCCAGGTACAGCTACCCACACAGGCCTGGTTTGGTCCATCTTCTCTACATTATGAAGTGAGAGGCTGATTAAGACGAAACCCTTCATCCTGACCAGGTTGTTTGCCATTGAACATGACTTTTGCTCTCTCAGGTCCTTCATAGCTGCCTACATAATCTCCAGGGATCATTTCTGCATGAACCTTTGAGGTTCTCAGCAGGTGGATGATCGCCTACATTCCTGTATTTTAAGACCAACTCTGTTTCTCCTCTCTGTAAATTTAGATTGAGGGAACAATTTATGGTTAGGGTTAATAACATGTTTTATTTGTGTTAGGAATCATTCTGGTGGATGAATAATGGTATTGGGAACCTGCAATATTTAAAATAATATATATTTAAAATATAAGTAAGAAAACATATATCTAGTTAAGATATGAAGCCAGGAAGGGCATTGGGCCCTTGATTGGGATAATTACCTTTGAATTACATTCTGCATTGTGGTCTCAGATAAATCTATACACAATGGAATAAAACCATGCTCCTCAGATGCCTGAATGTCGGAGAGAACATCCAGTCAAAAAAGGATAGTCAGTAGGATTAGGAAGATAGTAAGTTTAGGAAGAAGAGTGAGTCTTCGAATTGGACCAATAATTCTTCAGCAATAGGTTTTCGTTTGGAGAGTGAATGTAAATGTCAGCACATGTGAAGAGGCAGTCACAATGATGAACTGGGGAAAATATATAGGAAAGCAGATATCAATAACGACATTAGGAAATCAGGCAAAGTATAAAGTGAGTTATAGGATTAGACATTTTTAACAGGGTTGAGGTTGAATATATAATCCTAGGAAGAAACAAATATGTTGTCCCCAATTGGATTGATATTTGAGAGCATTAGGCATCCTGGACATGGATGTTTTTAGTAATATATACTCACTTTCAATTTAGGCTTTGGTACAATCATAAGTGTGACCTTTGCAATTTTGTACAGAATATTACTGTGATATAATGTATATGTAGATCAGGTGACATGAGTATTTCTTCCACCATTATGGGGAGCAATATTTTTAAAATCTATAAATTAGTATTGGGGAAATAAATAGGTGTATCCTGTGCCGATGAATATAGAGATGATGCATGAATAGACCATACTGTGAATAAATAATATAACTGGATCCAACTTTAGAAATTGGAATTGGAATAAATTGATATCTGAAAATATACAGAAAATCTTATATTGATATTGGTATGCATACATTAATTACAACCAGTTATACATCTAATGGTAATATTAGGGTTATGTTTTATCATGAAGAGTGGGTGAGGTTTGCTTCAAAAGTGATTATGGAAATCGAAAATAATGTGTTTGTAAAGAAGTCTCGTGAAAAGATCAGTCAAGAAACCTGGGGGAATACAAGTGTTCAGAAGCAGAAAGTGATTGAAAGTGAAATAAATATTTTAAATTATGAAATTTTGGATGAAATATTTATTCTAGGATGTGCATAAACTGAAGAAGTAGTACTGTACCAGTGTTGAATAAAAATGAACGTCAAAATACACATCATGTCCCATAGGAATCTACTTGCATTGATGTTAAACTGTGTAAGATACTGTATAAATATTAGGATTTGTATGCACCTTTCACTGAAGTTAGTTTTCAGTACTAGGAAACAAGTAAGTATTTCATGTGGATGAATATTTCTGAGAATAATCGTAAAACAATGTTGATTCCAAATCCACATACATGAATATGAAGTAGCAATATATATGCAAATCAAAATTCATGGTGAAATATATATCATCCACAGATCCAAAAATATTAATTTTACTGAACATGGATTTATGAATAATGTTGTTCGACTAGAACGGTCACCCATAGGTTGAATTTTAAGATCCAACAGCATTTAGGAAGAGTGATCTCTTCTCATAATTTGTATCTGGCAAGTCAGGAACCTGACAATAATGTATATGTGATACCAGGTAGGATTCTATATGTGCATATAAAAATACATGTGCTGAATAGGCTACAGAAAAAGGGATACAGGAATTCACATATTGTTTCACTTTAAAAACACATGGAGAACTATTTCAATTAAAAATTAAGTAGATTTATAACACCTACCCTACATAATGCAAAAAGCAAGTCCAAGTATACACCATGCCTCTTCTGAACTGCTTGTATTTCTATTCTGTTTCGGTTATTTTTCTCCATGATATTAGGATTAGTATTCAGAGTCTAGTAGGGTATGCGTTCGTGTCAGGGATTCAGTATTTTTTTTTTATTGGTTATTCAAAACATTACAAAGATTGCAGAATCATATCGGTTACACATCCACATTTTTACATAATACCATAATAGTAACTGTTGTATTCTGCTACTTTTCCTATCCTCTACTATCACTCCTCCCCTCCCCTCCCATCTTCTCTCTCTATCCCATTTACTATAATTCATTTCTCTCCTTTTTTTCCCATTCCCCTCACAAACTCTTATATGTATTTTTGTATAACAATGAGGGTCTCTTTCCAATTCCATGCAATTTCCCTTTTCTCTCCCTTTCCCTCCCACTTCATGACTCTGCTTAATGTTAATATTTTCCTCCTGCTCTTCCTCCCTGCTCTGTTCTAGGTTGCTCTCATTATATCAAAGAAGACATTTGGCATTTGTTTTTTGGGGATTGGTTTGAATAGAAAATTGGAAAATGAATTCAATGTGTATGCAAATATTTGGTACACAAAAATCTTCCCACTCTCATCCAGAACAATGCCTTGACATTACCTTTGCCCCAAGTAAGACACAATTAGAGGAGAAGAGTTAGAAAATCTGTGAATGCATATCTGGAATGGAATACGCTCAGGAGTTCCCAACCTTGGAGGTGATAGAGCAGTTTCCAAAAGTAAGGGACATGGTAAACACTCCACAAACATGGAACTCTGCTTCCCTAAAGACTTCTTGAGAAACTGCCTCTGAGGTTGTGCACTTGAAATATATGTTGTTGTCAGGAGCTTTATCTTTCTTTGTAGTGAGCCCATCAAAGCTTGGTCTGCATCTATGTGACCTGGACGACATGGTTTCTTATTTTCTAATGAACATGAGGCAGCAGTGCTGAATTCTCTCTTTGTAGGTAAATTGTGGCCACTCGGAATAAGTGTCACCCCGTGTGGACTGTGAAGCCATTTGGTCCTCTTCCACTTTTCGTGGTGGTTCTTGTTGCTGCACTGGGACTTTGATATTTGGTTCACAAAATACAACAAGTTCAACTGCTACACAGTGCTGGAGAGAGTTCTGTCACGTGTGGTGGGTCAGGGTCTGCAGGAGAATGCCACAATCAGGCTTATTTCCCACATAACTTGCACCCTTGACCACATCAACCTTATTCTGATCAATGCCCTGAAACCTCTCCATATATCAAGATGCCTTTACAAATAATGATCTGATGACTGCACCATGTCCTTCACAAGCCATTTGGAAGCCAATGGCCGAACCACACGGACCCACCACAAATGTTTTATCACACACCTGCCCACCACTGCTCTAGCCCCTCTTTTCAGCAGGCTCCAGCTTACTGGCATCTTTGTTCTACATTATTTTTATGAATCCCAGTCAATCAACGCACTCTATGGTATACTCATGATCAACAATGGGACATCCAAAGATTCTCCAGTTCCACCTGGTCATGAGAATTTCAAAAATTTCATGGTATTTATCTAGCAATTTTTCAAGGATGAAGTTGAAGGCACTGTGGGTTTCAAGAACCATTAAATGTTGAGGAAGCTCATTTCAATGAAAGTCTGGAGAACTCAAATAGGCAAGGCTTCCCAAAGAGTGGCCAAAAGGTTACATATAGCCAGGCCCATTGAGGTCTACAATGTGAGGTCCATGTGTGTTTTCACTCTCAACTATGGCTAAGAAGTCTTTAAGAATAAAATCATGGGATATCTTGGCTGATATTCCCAGTGTTCTGTCGAAAGCCAGCCTGGGCCTTGATCTCAGTCACCAAAGGCGACTCTCATGCATGGCCTCTGAAAATTCCAACACAACTTATGGCAATACTTCTCTGAGTTCAGTTCCAGATCTCAGTCTCTAAGGGGATTCACACCAGTGTTCAAGCCCAGGTGGACCTAGTCATCTCTTTCAACCGTCGTGCAAATTACCACAATTAATACCAAAACACTCCCACATGGCCCTCATCTTCTACCATATAGACAGTCATCATAACCTCTACCTGGAGGTTTCTATGAGGTGTGCAGGAAAAGACAGTGTGTAAAATAAGCCCCCTTGCCCGTCATTTGCCTAAACTCATGGTGTCCTGGACACCCTTCCTGTGAACCAGGAGTGATGAAATAGGCCTACCATTAATACTGTTGGCTTCTCCAATTTGAGGTCTACTGACTGTGGGGTTTAAATTCTTTATTTGAATTGGGGTCATGAAAAAACCCAAGCACCTATTGGCTAGCCTCTGCAGGGCTGTGAAGAAATCATTTGACCCAAAGGATTCCTATTCTCACTTGATGGAGGTCAAAAATCTTTCAGAGGAAGGCAAGAGACTTCATCCACAATGACTGCTCTTTTGGCCGTTTTGGCTTTGGATGCACACATGCCAGCTGTCTTTAGATTCACCAGGTGGTGAGAATCTAAGCCACAGCCTCACACAGGGCCAAGAGGCAGATTCACATAAATCCCATTTGAAAGCAATTACTCAAAGAGCAACAGGTGATGTCCATCATTTCCATTTGAAAACTGTTTTCTTCAGGCTTCACAAAGGGGTGGCCTTAGGCAAAGACCTTACTGACATTCAGTGATACACAACAACAGGTAAGCAAAAGGCCCAAAGTAGGGTTTCTCCACTGAGACCTTCCTGGTCACACTGATATCTGAGTTTTCTGAGATTCTCACCATTCCCTTCAGCTATTCATTACATGGCCATTTCACAGAGATTGGAGGTGGTTCATATCTTGGACACAAAACCATTAGCCTATTCTGGAGAGTTACCAGAATACAGGAAGAAAACTGGAACTTAGGAAGACAGTAGTTGTTGCCCATCTATAAGGCAAGCTGCAGTCCATTCATAAATTGGGCAGGATGAATGCTGGGAGCTTTCTACTAGACACGAAAATCCATTGATGCATTCTCTTTTCTAATGTCTACAACCATGGACACAGTGGGATACACAGACATAGAAACACTCACCTTGTCAAACGAAATACAAGAAACAGTCCACTCCAAACCAAACAAATCGACTCTCCGACCTATTCTCAGAACATGAGATAAAACCACATACTCACACGCACACATAAAAAGGCACCTCCTTCCCCCAAGGAGGTCTGTGACTATATGGAGTGTCCTCTGACTTGTGGGCCATACTATGTTCCCCGGAAATGGCCTGTACTGTCTCAGATCTTGTCTCCTTGTCCAACTCCATGAAATTGTCAGGAGCCAGTGGTGAGCAACTACCTCCTTTCCCGTGAAAGGCCCCTCTTCAGAGCTCTCGTGGCCTTTGGTCATCCTCACATCAGTAGGTACCAAGAAAAATTTATCCTGTCCTTGGTAAATCCAAACAAGTGAGCCCACAGGGACTGGAACTCGGACTGGCTCTGGGTGCCTGGCTTCTTGAATCCCAAGTTCAGAGACTTCCATCACCAAGGAACTTAGGTAGGTCAATTCCTTCAGGAAATGAATGAGGTCACTGCCTTAACAACCACTTTGTCATAACAGTTGCTTCCAAGGGTCCCATGAGATAGAGGCTGCCCCTACTTCCTGTGACACTTTCACAAATTAGAATGGTATATCAACAATAGGCACCTGGGAACAGATCTCTACACAAGCCTGGTTTGGTCCGTCTTCTGTACATTAAGAAGAGAGAGGCTGATTCAGACACATCCCTTCATCCTGACCAGGGTGTTTGCCATCAAGAGGATTTTGCTCTCTTAGTTCTTTCATAGATGCCTACATCTTATCCAGGGATAAGTTCTGCATGAAACTTTGAGGTTCTCAGCAGGTGGAAGATCCCTTATATTCCTGTATTGTAAGACCAACTCTATCCCTGCTCTTCTGTAAAGTTTGATTGAAGGAACAGTGTATGGTTAGGGTTAATAACAGGTTCGATTTGGGTTAGGAATCATTCTGCAAGATGAATAATGGTATTGGGAACCTGCGATATTTACAACAATATACAGGTGAAATATAAGTTTGAAAACAGAAATCTAGGTAAGATTTGAATCCCAGTAAGGCATTAGGCCCTTGAGTGGGATTCTTAGCTTTGAATTATAATCTGCACGGATGTCTCAGATAAATCGAGATACAATGGCATAGGACCTTTTACCTTGGATGATTGAATGTCGAAGAGAACATCCAGTCAAAAAGGGATAGTCGGTAGGATTAAAAATATAGTCAGTGCGTTTAGAAAGAAGAGTGAGTATAGGAGTGGGACCAAATGTTCTTGAGCAATAGGGTTTCAAATAGAGAATGAATGAAAATGCCAGCCCATGTGAAGAGTCAGTAATAATAAATAATAAAATAATGAACTGGAATAATATGTAGGGAGGAAAATATCAATACAGAAATTAGGAAGTAAGACAAAGTATAAAGTGAGTGATAGGATTAGACATTTTCAACAGGGTTGAGGTTGAATATGTAGTCTTAGGAAGAAACAAATATGTAGTCCCCAATATGTTTGACATTTGAGAGCATTAGGCAACCTGGACATGGAGGTTTTTAGTAATCCATGCGCACTTTCCATTTAGGCTTTGGTACAATCATAAGTGTGACCTCTGCTTTTTGTGTTCAGAATATTACTGTGATAAAATGCATATGTAGATCAGGTGTCATGAGTATTTCTTCCACCATTTCTGGGAGAAACATATTGAAGACGAATAAATTAGTTTTGGGGTTACAAATTGATGTACCCTGTGTCTATGAGTATAGAGATAATGCATGAATAGACCATACTGTGAATGAATAATATAACTTGTCTCAATTTTAAATAATGGATTGAATTGATATCTGAAAATATACAGGAAAACTTATATTGATATACAATCATTCATTCCAACCATTTATACATCTAATGGTAATATTAAGGTTATGGTTTATCTTGAAGAGTGTGTGAGTTTTGCTTCGAAATGATTATGGAAATCGAAAATAATGTGTTTGGAAAGAAGTCTCATGAAAAGACCAGTCAAGAAACCGGGAGGAATACATGTGTTCTGAAGCAGGAAATGACTGAAAGTGAATCAAATGCCTGCAAATTTGTGAACTTGTGAATGAAATATATATCCTATGATGTTCATAAAATGAAGAAATAGTAATTTACCAGTGTTGAATAAAATGAACTTCAAAATACACATCCTGTCCCATAGGAATCTACTTGAATTGATGTTAAACTAGGTCAGTTACTGTACAAATATTAGGATTGTATCCACCATTCACTGAAGTTTTTTTTCAGTACTAGGAAACAAATATGTAGTTCAGGTGGATGAATATTTCTGAGAATTATCTTGTGAAAGTTGATTATAAATCCACATACATGTACATGAATGAATTTAGGTAGTGTATATAAGACACATATATTTCATATTTTGAAAAACACACACAACAAACACACACAACACTCACACAGACATTAAAAAGTAGCAATATATATGCCAATCGAAACTCATCATAAAATATATATCATACAGATGTAAAAGCATTCATTTTACTGAACATGGGTTTATGTATAATGTTGTTCTACTGCGATGCTCACCCATAGGTTGAATTTTCAGTTGCAACAGCGTTTAGGCGGAGTGATCTCTTCTCACACTTTGTATCTGCCAAGTCAGCTCACCTCACAAGAATATATGTGTGATACCAGGTAGGATTCTATATGTGCATATAAAAGTAAGTGTGCTGAATGGGCTACAGAGAAAGGGAGACAGGTATTCACATATTTGTTAACTTTAAAAACACATGGAGAATTATTTCAATTAACAATTAACTAGATTTATAACACCTACCCTATATCATGTAAAAGGCAAGTCCAACTATACACCATGCCTCCTCTGAACTGCTTGTATTTCTATTCTGTTTGGGTTATTTTTCACCATCGTATTAGGATTAGTAGTCACAGTCTAGTAGAGTATGGCTTAGTGTCAGGTGTTCCGGCCCGCAAGACACATCAACGTGGGATCGAACATAGTTGGGGAGGAATGAAGGGACAAGAGACATGAGAGATGACAGAAAGACAGGAGTTTTATGCACCATTCACTGAAGTTAGTTTTCAGTACTATGAAGCAAATATGTATTTCAGGTGGATGAATATTTCTCAGAATAATCTTCTGAAGAGTTGATTATAAATCCACATAAATCACAAAACATTATAAACACAAAACACACACGGACATTAAAATGTAGCAATATATATGCCAATTGAAATTCATCTTGAAATATATATCATCCACTGATCGCAAACTATATATTAAATGAACTTGAATTTATGTATAATGTTCAACTAGGAATCTCCCCCATAGATTGAATTTTCTG
The DNA here is from genome assembly GCF_048772815.1 of Callospermophilus lateralis. Taxonomy (NCBI): domain Eukaryota; kingdom Metazoa; phylum Chordata; class Mammalia; order Rodentia; family Sciuridae; genus Callospermophilus; species Callospermophilus lateralis. Next base: position 88,594 of record NW_027516521.1, on the reverse strand, counting down.
TTCCAACATAGTTTAGGAGGAGTGATCTCCTAAATGTGTATGCAAATATGTGGTACACAAAAATCTCCCCACTCTCATCAAGAACAATGCCTTGATATTACCTTCGCCCCAAGTAAGACACAAGTTGAGGAGAAGAGTTAGAAAATCTGTGAATACATATCTGGAATGTAAAATTTTCAGGAGTTAACAACCTTGGATGTTTTAGAGGAGTTTCCAAAAGTAAGGGCAGACTTAATAGACCCAACCTGATCTTTAATTAAAATTGGGAGCCATCTTGCCACAAAGCTGTGAAAAGATAATTTTGGCTTTACTATAAATTACTGCAAATTCTGAAACTGCTTGGAATGCCTGCTCGTGCCTTGAACACATCCATGCCTGGCTCTCTGACCAGATAACAGCGCTCTCTGAAACTTTAGTGACATCTCATAAATATTCGCCTTCCCTGGCCAGACAACGACCCTCTCTGAGGCTCTAATGGTCCTCATAATTTCTGATGTTGGGGCCAGCAAAAAAAATGTAAAATACCATTAGTGTGATGCTTTCAAAGTTCTGTTATCTGTAACCTCCCTTTTGTGTAACTTTCTTGGCTATATAGCTGGGCTGTAGGAAACGTGGGGTTGCTGTCTTTTTCCCACTATTTTGGGAGGGAGAGGCAGCCTGGCCGGTTGAAATAATAAGCTTGCCTTAATTTGATTTTAATTGGAGTCAGTGGTCTTTTCTTGCATCCTAGTCCAACATTTTGGAGTTCCCCAGCGAGATTACCCTGCCCGACCAGATCACAAGACCAGACTGCTGAAAATTCTGAAGCTGGCCTTCCCTCCAGGTCACCGGGCTGGAGAGCCACTCTAGGGGGTAAGCAACTAGAGATGTTCCAAGGCCTTGGAGTGAGCCTTGGGTCTGGGGAGCACGGCAGTGCACCACCGCACTAAAACTATTAGCAAGCACCTGGTGGAGGAGGCCTCAATAGGTAAGTGGCACCTTTATAACATCTGATATCTGGTTAAGGGAGATCTCTTCTGAAGACAGAGAGATGGCCTGGGGAGGCTCACATACTCTCCTGTCCAGAGCAGTAATGAGAATCGTTCTGTCCTCTGTTCCGTTTTGTAGGGAATTCCTCTGGAAGGGTAGAGAGGTTCCGACGAGCACGCACACACTCCTACCCCGGAGCTTTAGCAAGACATTGCATTGCTCCTCTGTTTTTCTGTTTTGGCACCTGGATTCTGTTTTTTGTGTTTTGTTCTGTGTTCTATATGTTTTTGTTTGTTTGTTTCTGTGGGTTTTGTTGTGTGACTTCTGTGGTAAAATCTTAAGGATATTGGATGTGAAAATGGGTAACAAAGCAAGTAAGCCTGACACCCCTTTGGACTGTGTTTTAAGGAACTGCGATGAACTTTACCACCCTTTGTTAAGCAGGATGAGAGAAGCCCCTAGCTGGCTGCCTGAAGCACACCCACTGCAGATGGCAATGCCTGCTGGGGAATGAAGAACTGAGTATCTCCCAGGTTAACAAGTGAAACTCCTTTAAAACCTCTTGTTCCTCCAGATCAAGAGAGTCACAACCTTTGGGCAGAGTCCCCTTGTTTTTCCTTTGTTAGCAAAGCAATAAACCTCCCATTTTCTTTTTCTCAAAACCCTGTCCTCATTATTAAATTGGCTTTTATTGGCTTCAAGATCAGGAACTTAACTATAAGTTACAAATTTTGATAACCCACCCCCCGTACCGGAACTTTTTGAGAGCTGACTACTGAAATATTAAAAGATGGAGCATGCTTGAGGTGGAACCGAAACCAAAGAACTAATCCTGTAACTAAAAGGAGGGACTGAGGGACTCCCAGCAGCTACCAAAGCCCTGTTGCTTCAGGGAATTCCCTCCTTCCTTCCCTGCACTGTAAGGATTATGCCACATCTGTCTTGTTGAAAAAGAGAAGAAGAAAAAGGGGACACTAAATTCAGTAAAGTCACCATGGAGACCCTTGATTTTACATTTCAGATTGCTCCTATGTGAAAACATCCGGTCCCCTTTTGGGGATATCTGTGGTGACACTTGTGTAGGAGATTTTTCTCTTATCTGCTCTGTTTTAAAGGCTTCTGTCTGTCAGCCATAGTCTGGAGTTCCTTTCTGTTTGTCTTTTGCCTTTGTTTCTGGCCCTTTAAGACATGAGCAATAATGTGTTGATATTATAAATTGTTTCTTGGAAATGATCTTAGCTGAATGTATGTCTAAATGATGATGTTTTATTGAAACAATCTGGAATCTGAATGCACTTTTGAAGCATTGCACAATCTTGTGGTTAAAAGTCGGGTTTAGGTAATTGTTTAGTTTATGATTTCAGATAATTCATGCCAGAGAACTTAAATACTTAGGATGGAAAACTAGAGAACTCTACTTACAAGTTGGCAAGTAACTTCCCAATCGTTCAGTCTTTTTTTTCACCAATTTTGAATTGGGTAGCCTGGGAAAATGTCACTGTGTGTACCAGTGCATTAATTTGGAGAAGGATAGTAAATCATAGTATGGTATCTGTTGACAAAACAAGATGTAAAGATATAAAATTTTGTGAATTGTATCTTAAACTCCTATCATAATTTTCAACATTCTAACCTGAAAATTATGGTTAAAATGCCTTATGCCTGAGGTGTCTGATCAGAATAGCAGTTTTTTCCTGCTCCTTCCAGACCTCATCCAGGACTTATGTTGAAATGCAAATGAAAGAAGCCTGCAAGCTCAGTAGGAGAGTGATCTGAGGCCTAAGGGGAAAAAAAGGGTAAATTATATGGTATTTATTAATTACTGGCCAGTCATTTTTTCTGGGACTCTTATTTTTTTCTTTAGATTCTGGATTTTTTTTTTTTTGAGCTCATGATTTTCATCCTGCAGACCTAGGTTAATGTTTTTCTGATGAGATCTATCTTTGACCAACTGTCAGTTTTTGAAACATTGCAATGGAAATTTCACCTGCGAAAAGCTACAAGGCCTTTTCTAATATTATGTGTGCACACGTTTGTTATGTGTTGTATGTCTATATATACATATGTCCATATATCATACATACGATACACAAATTAACATATATAAGGAGTGCTCATAAAAACAGATTTTTAAAAGTGCATCCAAAGATCTTTAATTCACGTAATTTAAATGGTTCAATTGAAATTGGATAAACAGATAAAAAATAAATGTCTTGAAATTTAAGCTTAAAAGTTTTTCTAGGTGTTCAAAAATCTAATAAAATATTAATGTCTATAAAATGTCAAATATGACTTGGTTCTAGGACTTTTCCTTCAACATAAAAAAAAATGGATTACACTGTTCAATACATTTGTCTAATATTTTGATAAATAAGTAAAATAATTATGATACAGGATTACTCATTCATGAGTACTTTTGCTAGATATCTGATTGATTTACTACAGCCTGTATAAGTTTGTACTTAAGTATGTATAAGATTGTAAAAATCAGTCATGTGTTAAAGAGACAAAAATTTCTTAAAACATAAGTTTACCCATAACATTGTCTTTATTAAGTTCCATTTTTTCTAGAGCAAGCAACAATAAAAATTAAACAAATGATTAATTAAGAACTGTGATTTTAGAGCACTGTACTGCCATTTCTTTAAAAGCTAAACTTGATTAATGTAAAAACATCAATGTAATTGTGATGCTATTAATGTGCTCATATCTTCCAGGTATACAAGTCTGTAAGGTAGAAACTAAAAAGAGCATTATATCAAGCTGGTGTTCTGAAGTTGTATGGTAAAAAAAAATATATTGTTCATTCATTTACCTGTGATCAATAAGATATGAAAAGTTTTATGTTACTTTTTACATTGGGAACAATTTAAATATATTTTAAGTTAATGAGAGCCTAATCTATGTAAAGGTTAAGAACGTTCAGCATTTCTTTAATTCATGTTTTAAATGTGATATCATATGATGTTAGCTAATGTTCATGTGACCTCAAACAATTTATGTAAAATTTGTAAAATATTATTTAAAAAAACAAAGATAAGTTTTAGAACTAAAACACTTAAGATTTATAAAGAACCCTGCCTTACCTGAGATAAGGCTCTGTGTCCCATCTTACTACATGTGAGAATAACTACGAAAGCAGGAGGTCAGATTTTATTTCATTGAAAGTTATGTTCAAAATCGTTTTTTTTTTTTTCATGTCAAGATTACTAGGATCTCAAACAGGGGATATAATGTATAACTCAGCCAAAAATTTCAGGGTAGATATTACACGAACTAAGTATTTTTACTTTTGTTAATTATATTTTGAAATTTTCTTATAAGTGATCTAAAGATTCTCTGTTAGTGTTTTACAGATGTGTTGCTTTAAGAACACACCATGGGTTTATTCAAGTTAATAAGTCCTCACCTACAATACAGACAGAATAATACAGATTCCAATTAATAAAAAGATAATGATAAAGTTATAGACATTAAAGCCCAGTACTCTTAATATAAGGCTGTTAAAATTTATTTGCTGGATGTTTAAAATTAGGATTGAACAGACACTAGTATGGCAATATGTAAATCAATGGAAGTGTAACTGATGTGATTCTGCAATTTGTATAAGGGGTAAAAATGGGAGTTCATAACCCACTTGAATCAAAGTGTGAAATATGATATATCAAGAACTATGTAACATTTTCAACAACCAACAATAAAAAAATAAAAATAAAGATAAAATATATCCTAAATGTATGTTTCTAGAAATGGAATTCCTGGATTCCAGGTTATGTTCGGCATCAACATTATAAGACAGTGCAAATATATTTTCCAATGTATTTGTATGCACAAATATTCTCACTAGTAATCATCTTCATCAACATATGGCATTTAAAATTTTCTGTGGTTTAGCCAGAAATGGTGGTGCACACCTGTAATCCCAGATGCTTGGGAGGCTGATGCAGGAGGATTGCCAGTTCAAAGCTAGCCTCAGGAAGTGAGAGCTGTATCAGACCTCTTAGTGAGACCCTGTCTCAAAATAAAAAATAGAAAGGTCTGGAGATGTGACTTAATGGTTAGGCACCCCTGGGTTCGATCCTGATACAAAATAATAAATAAATTAATTAATTAAAAAAAGATTAGGATTGAAAATTAAAATTAAATGAAAAGGGCCAAGAAAACCAATATTTGGCTCTTGCCCTCTGAGTCAGTCTGAATCCAGGGAACAGGGGACTTCTCTAAAGAGCTTTGCAACTCTGAGCCACATAACCTCCTGATCAGGGAGATTAATGGAACCACTGGAGAACAGAAAGCCAATCAGTGCATTTGTTAAAAGGAGGAGAGTCATCAGAGAAAGGAGACATCCCTGATGCTTCCGAGGGAAGCCAAATGGTCAAGCAAGACCTGGAGCCACCTAGCGCAAATGGCACTAGCAGAACTGAGAATCTGCTCTCAAGTTTCCCCAGTGTTAATTCCCATAAAAGCTCAGCTGCCTGTTAACAATAGAAAGAAACAAAAGTCCGTTTGACTGCTTCATCTTAAACACTTAGCAAAGACAGTGAATACCAAAATACAGCCATTCCTGGGCATTTTAAATAATAATAATAATAATAATAATAATAATAATAATAATAATAATAATATTTTAAGGTTTACACTTTATGTTAGCGTCCCAAAATAACGATTCTCAGACAGGAATGTCTGATACTTATAAAAAGAGACTATCAAGAAGAGCTGCCACAGGCAGAAGTTTTCAGTTTAAGGCCTACAGATATTCCTAACCTACACAGGTAGGCTTGGTGTTTGCTAGTACGATTATCCAGCCCTGAGTAACGGAATTAAAGGTTTCTATATTAGACACAGAGGTCATACTAGTAAAAGGATTTTACAAGATTAGATGACATTAAATTATTAAACTGTAACTTATGTGGAAGGACAACTGTAACACTAAAAGTTAAATATTAAGTTGACAGTCCTGATAACTGGGGATATTAAAGACTGGTGAGGGAACTTCTATACAGTGACATGTTCCAGCTGCTGCAACATTTATTCAGTACTCATGTTTTTTGTTTCTCTCATAGAAGAACCCATCCCCAGATGACTTTACAACCTGTTCTTCCTCAACCAGACTTCAATATAAACTGACTTCTAAAAGGCAACTCATGTCCTTCAACTGAATTCTAAAAGGCAACTCATGTCCTTCACGCCGTGCCCCCTCACATCATCCTCTCTCAGCTTAGAAGAAGCCAAAATGTGTGACGCCTCTCTTCTTACAACAATGAAGCCAAAAATAAATAGACTATCAATATAAGTAATTAATTAAGTCAGGAAAAATCAGGAATTCAGTTTGGGTGAGTTCTAAAAATTTGGAGACTTATACCTGAGGGATTAAAATTTCCTCAGTGCTCCTCCCGTATCCTATAAAATATTTGAAAGGGACACATTAGAAAAGGGGGGAATGATAGACCTATCCTATTTTTTTATTAAAATTGGGAGCCATCTTGCCACAAAGCCATGAAAAGAAAATTTTGGCTTAACTATAAATTACTGCAAATTCAGAACCTGCTTGGAATGCCTGCCAGTGCATTAACTTACCCATGCCTGGCTCTGACCAGATAGCAGCCCTCTCTGAAACTTTAGTGACACCTCATGAATATTGGCCTTCCCTGGTGAGAAAAAGACTATCTCTGACGTTCTAATGGTTCTCATAAATTCTGATGTTGGGGCCAGCAAAAGAAAATGTAAACTACCATTATTGTGATGCTTCTCAGAGATCTGTTATCTGTAACTCTCGTTTTGTGTAACTTTCTGGAATATAAAAGCTGGGCTTTAGGAAAGGTGGGGTTGCTGTATTGTTCCAACCATTTTGAAAGGGAGATGCAGCCTGACCAGTGGAAATAATAAGCTTGATTTAATTTGATTTTAATTGGAGTCAGTGGTCTTTTCTAGCGTCCTGGTCTAACAGTTAAACACTCCACAAACATGGAGCTCTGCCAGCCTAAAGACTTCTTGAGAAACTGCCTCTGAGGTTGGGCACTTGAAATATATGTTGTTGTCAGGAGCTTTAGCTTCCTTTCTGGTGAGAGCATCAAATCTGTGTCTACATCTATGTGACCTGGAGGACATGGATTGTTATTTTCCAAATGACATGAGGCAGCAGTGCTGAATTCACTCTTTGTAGGTAAACTGTGGAAACTTAAGGCTAAGTGTCTCCCGGTGTGGACTTTGAAGCCATTTGGTCATCCTCCACTTTTCATGGTGTTTCTTCCTGCTGCACTGGGAGTTTGGTATTTGCTTCACGAAATACAACGAGTTCAACTGGGAACCAGTTCTGGAGGGAGTTCTGTCACGTGTGGTCGGTCAGGGTCTGCAGGAGAATTCAACAACCCGGATTCTATCTCACATAGATTGCCCCCTTGACTATAGCAAACTGATTTTGAATATTGCCTTGAAAATCTCCATATAAAAAGATGCCTTTAGATGGAGAAGTTTCAGACATATAAGATTCTGCTTGATGCACCATGTCAGTCACAAGCATTTTGGAAGCCAATGGCAAATCCACATGGCCCCACCACAGATTCTTTATCACACACCTTCCCACCACTGCTCTAGGCCCACTATTCAGCAAGCTCCAACTTACTGGCATCTCTGTTCTACACCATTTTCATGAAACGGAGTCAATCAAGGCACTGACTGGTATTCTCATGATCAGCAACAGGACATCCAAAGGTTCTCCAGTGCCACCTGGTCATGGGAATTTCAAAAATTTCATGAAATTTATATAGCCACTTTTCAAAGATGAATTTGGAGGCACTGTGGGTTTCAATACATTCAGGAACCATTAAATGGTGAGGAAGCTCATTTCAATGAAATCTCTGGAGAATTCTCAAAGGAAAGGCTTCCGAAAGAGTGGCCAAAAGATTACATTAAATCAGGCCCATTGAGTCTACAATGTTAGGTCCATGGTGTGTTTTGATTCTCAACTATGGCTGCCAAGCGTTTCAGCATAAAATAATGTGTTATCCAGGCTGAGATTCCCAGTGCTCTGTGAAAAGCCACCCTGGGCATAGATCTCATTTTCCAAGGGCGACTCTCATACGTGGCCTCCTAAAATCCCAACACGATTCATGGCAATGCATCTCTGAGGTCAGATCCAGAACTCAGTCTCTAAGGGAAATCACACAAGAGTTCAAGTCCAAGTGGACCCAGTCAACTCTTCCAAACACCACACAAATGACCACAATTAACACCAAAAAACTCTCACGTGGCGCTCATCTACTTCTATATAGACACTCATCATAACCTCTGGCTGGAGGTTTCCATGAGGGGCGCAGCCCAAGACAGTGTCCACAATAAGCTCCCTTGGCCCTCATGTGCCTAAAGTCAGGGTGGCATGGACACCCTTCCTGTGAACAAGGAGTGAATGTACCAGTGTTGAATAAAAATGAATTTCAAAATACTCATCATGTACCATAGGAATCTATTTGCATTGACGTTAGACTGGGTAAGTTACTGTAGAAATATAAGGATTTGTATGCACCATTCACTGAAGATAGTTCTCAGAATTAGGAAACAAATACGTATTTGAGGTGTGTGAATATTCCTGAGAATAATCTTGTGAAAAGTTGATTATAAATCCACATACATGAATATGAATTAATTTAGGGAGTGTATAATAAGACACATATTTCATATTTTGAAAATATGGAGAATGTGTGTGTTGTGTTTGTGTGTGTATATATATATATATATATATATATATACACACACAACACACACACGCACACACACACACACACAACACACACACAGACACACACACACACACACACACACACACACACACAGAGACTTTAAAAAGTAGGAATATATATGCCAATCCAAATTCACCATGAAATATATATCATCCACAGATCAGAAATATTTATTTTACTGAACATAGATTTATGTATAAAGTTGTTCATCTAGGAAGCTCACCCATTGGTTGAATTTTCAGTTCCAACAGCGTTTAGGAAGAGTGAATTATTCTAACAATTTATATCTGCCAAGTCAGCCACCTCACAAGAATGTACTTGTGATTCATGGTAGGATTCTATATGTGCATATAAAATTACAAGTGCTGAATAGGCTGCAGAGAAAGGGAGACAGGAATTCACATATTTGTTAACTTTAGAAATACATGGAGAACTATTTTAACAGAAAATTGACTAGATTTATAACTCCTACTCAATATAATGCAAAAGGCAAGTCCAACTATACACCATGCCTCCACTGAACTTCTTATATTTCTATTCTGTTTGGGTTGTTATTCTCCATCTTATTAGGATTAGTAGTCAGAGTCTAGTAGGGTAGTGGTTAGTGTCAGGGATTCAGTATTTCAAATGGAAATTTGGAAAATGAATCCATGTGTATGTAAATATGTGCTACACAAAAATCTTCCCACTCTCAGCCAGAAATATGCCTTGACATTACCTTCATCCCAAGTAAGACAAAATTAGAGGAGAAGAATTAGAAAATCTGTGAATACATATATGCAATAGAAAATGCTAAGGAGTTCACAACATTGGAGGTGGTAGAGGAGTTTCCAAAAGTAAAGGACAGGGTAAACACTCCACATACATGGAGCTCTTCCGGCATAAAAACTTCCTAAGATACTGCCTCTGAGTTTGGGCACTTGAAATATATGTTGTTTTCAGGAGCTTTAGCTTCTTTCCAGTAAGACCATCAAAGCTGTGTCTGCATCTATGTGACTTGGAGGACATGGCATGTTATTTTCCAATGAACATGAGGCAGCAGTGCTGGTTTCTCTCTTTGTAGGTAAACTGTGGTCACTGGGGGCTAAGAGTGTCCACGTGTGGACTGTGAAGCAATTTGGTCATCCTCCACTTTTCCTGGTGTTTCTTGCTGCTGCACTGGGAGTTTGGTATTTGCTTAACGAAATACAAGGAGTTCAACTGAAACGAAGTGCTGAAGGGAGTTCTGTCACGTGTGGTGGGTCAGCGTCTGCATGAGAATGCACCAACCAGGCTTGCCCCCTTGACCATAGCAACCTGATTCTGAACATTGCCCTGAAACCTCTCCATATAACAAGATGCCTTTACATAGAAGGGTCTGCTGGCTGAACCATGTCAGTCACAAACCATTTGGAATCCAATGGTAGATCCTCATGGCCGTACCACTCATGTTTATCACACACCTGCCCACCACTGTTCTAGGCCCACTACTCAGCAGGCTCCAACTTACAGGCATCTCTGTTCTACACGATTTTCAGGAAACACAGTCAATCAAGGCACTGTCTGGTATACTCATGATTAGAAACAGGACATCCAAAGGTTCTCCAGTGCCACCTGGTTATGGAAATTTTAAAAATTTCATGGTATTTATGTAACCATTTTTCAAGGATGAAGTTGGAGGCACTGTGGGTTTGAATTCATTCAGAAACCATTAAATGGTGAGGAAGCTCATTTCAATGAAAGCTCTGGAGAACTCTCACAGGCAAGGCTTCCCAAAGAGTGGTCAAAATGTCACTTGAAGCCAGGCCCATTGAGGTCTACAATGTGAGGTCCATGTGTGTTTTGACACTCAACTGTGGCTGCCAAGTCTTTCAAAATAAAATCATGTGATTATCTGGCTGAGATTCCCAGTGAACTGTGGAAAGCCACCCTGGACCTAGATCTCAGTTTCCAAGGGCGACTCTCATGCGTGCCCTCCTAAAATCCTAACGTAATTCATGGCAATACTTCTCTGAGGTCAGGTCTAGAACTGAGTCTCTACGGGGAATCACACCAGAATTCAACCCAGGTGCAACCAGTCATCTCTCACTAGAAGAAGATCTTAGAAGATGGAAAAATATACCCTGTTCATGGATAGGTAGAAGTTACATCATCAAAATGGCGATATTACCAAAAGTTCTCTATAGGTTTAATGCAATGCCAATCAAAATCCCAACGGCATTTCTTGTAGAAATAGAGAAAGCAATCATGAAATTCATATGAAAAAATAAAAGACCCAGAATAGCAAAAACAATGCTAAGCAGGAAGTGTGAATCAGGCGGTATAGCTATACCAGACTTCAAACTATACTACAGAGCAATAGTAACAAAAACAGCATGGTACTGGTACCAAAACAGGCGGGTGGACCAATGGTACAGAATAGAGGACACAGAAACTAATCCACAAAACTGCAACTATCTTATATTCGATAAAGGGGCTAAAAGCATGCAATGGAAGAAGGATAGCATCTTCAACAAATGGTGCTGGGAAAACTGGAAATCCATATGCAACAAAATGAAACTGAATCCCTTTCTCTCGCCATGCACAAAAGTTAACTCAAAGTGGATCAAGAAACTTGATATCAAATCAGAGACATGGCGTCTGATAGAAGAAAAAGTTGGCTATGATCTACATACTGTGGGGTCGGGCTCCAAATTCCTCAATAGAACACCCATAGAACAACAGTTAATAACTAGATTCAACAAATGGGACTTACTCAAACTAAAAAGTTTTTTCTCAGCAAAAGAAACAATAAGAGAGGTAAATAGGGAGCCTACGTCCTGGGAACAAATCTTTACTCCTCACACTTCAGACAGAACCCTAATATCCAGAATATACAAAGAACTAAAAAAATTAGACAATGAGATAATGAATAACCCAATCAACAAATGGGCCAAGGACCTGAACAGAAATTTCTCAGAGGAGGACAAAACAATCAATCAACAAGTATATGAAAAAATGCTCACCATCTCTAGCAGTCAGAGAAATGCAAATCAAAACCACCCTAAGATACCATCTCACTCCAGTAAGATTTGCAGCCATTAGGAAGTCAAACAGCAACAAGTGCTGGCGAGGATTTGGGGAAAAGGGTACTCTTGTACAATGCTGGTGGGACTGCAAATTGGTGCGGCCAATTTGGAAAGCAGTATGGAGATTTCTTGGAAAGCTCAGAATGGAACCACCATTTGATCCAGCTATTTCCCTACTCGGTCTATTCCCTAAAGACCTAAAAAGAGCACACTATAGGGACACTGCTACATCCATGTTCATAGCAGCACAATTCACAATAGCAAGACTGTGGAACCAACCTAGATGCCCTTCAATAGACGAATGGATAAAAAAAATGTGGCATTTATACACAGTGGAGTATTACTCTGCATTAAGAAATGACAAAATCATAGAATTTGGAGGGAAATGGATGGCATTAGAGCAGATTATGCTAAGTGAAGCAAGCCAATCCCTTAAAAACCAATGCCAAATGTCTTCTTTGATATAAGGAGAGTAACTAAGAACAGAGTAGGGACGAAGAGCATGAGAAGAAGATTAACATTAAATAGGGATGAGAGGTGGGAGGGAAAGGGAGAGAGAAGGGAAATTGCATGTAAATGGAAGGAGACCCTCAGGGGTATACAAAATTACATACAAGAGGAAGTGAGGGGAAAGGAGGAAAAATATAAGGTGGAGAAATGAATTACAGTAGAGGGGGTAGAGAGAGAAGAGGGGAGGGGAGGGGGGAGGGGGGTACTAGAGGATAGGAAAGGCAGCAGAATACAACCGACACCAGAATGGCAATATGTAATTCAATGGTTCTGCAACTGATGTGATTCTGCAATCTGTATATGGGGTAAAAACGGGAGCTCATATCCCACTTGAATCAAAGTGTGAAATATGATATATCAAGAACTATGTAATGTTTTGAACAACCTACAATAAAAATTAATTAAAAAAAAAAAAACCTTAACACTCCCACATGGCCCTGATCTTCCATATAGACACTCATCATAACCTCTGGATGGAGGTTTCCATGAGAGGCACAGCCCACGACAGTGTCCAAAATAAGCTGTCTTGCCCCTCATTTGCATAAAGTCAGGTTGGCCTGGACACCCTTCCTGTCAACCAGGAGTGATCAAATATGCCTGCCATTAATACTGCTCTGCTTCTCCAATTTGAGGCCTACTGACTGTGAGGTTTAGATTCTTTTTGTGAATTGGAGGCATGAGAAAACCCAAGCACTATGGGCAAGCCACTGCAGGGCTTTGAAGAACCTATTTGACCCAAAGGATCCCAATTCTTACTTGATGGAAGTCAGTACCCTAACAGAGGAAGACAAGAGACTTCATCCACAATGACTGCTCTTTTGGTCATTTTGGATTTGGAGTCACACATGGGATCTTTTTTTAGATCCATCAGGTACTTAGAATCTAAGCCAGAGCCTCACACATGGTCAAGAGGCTGATTCAGACACATCCCTTTCCAAAGCAATTATGCAAAAGCCACAGGAGATGCACATTCATTCCCATTTGAAATCTCTTTTATTAAGACTTCCAAAAGTGTTGGCCTGAGGCAAACACCTTTCTGAGATTCAGGGCAACAGAACAATATGTAAGCACAAGGTCCAAAGCAGGGTTACTCCACTGAGACTTTACTGGTCAAACTGCTACCTGAGTTTTCTGAGATGCTTGTCATTCCCTTAAGCTATCCAGTACATGGCCATGTCACAGAGCTTGTAGGTGGTACATATCTTGGACACAAAACCATGATCCTATTCTTGAGAGTGGACAAAATTCAAGAATACAGGAACTTATGAAGATATTAGGTGTTGCCCATCTAAAAGGCAAGCCACAGTCCATTCATAAATTTAGCAGGATGAATGCTGGGAAGCTTTCTACTAGACAGGACACATCCATTGATGCATTCTCTTTTCTAATGTCTACAACCACAAACACAGTGGGATACACAGACATTGAAAAACCCGCATTGTCAAAGAACTTACTAGAATCAGTTCACTCCAAACCAAGCAAACCACCTTTTCTACCTATTCTCAGAACATGAGACAAAACCACAAACCCCACCCAAACCCACTAATTCAACTCCTTCCCCCAAGTAGGTCTGTGACTATCCGGAGTGTCCTCTGACTGGTGGGCATTACTGTGTTCCCCCGAAATGGCCTGTCCTGCCTCAGATCTGGTCACCTTTCCAGCTCTGTGAAGTTGTCAGGAGCCAGCGTTAAACCACTACCTTCTTTCTCAGGAGAGGCCCCTCTTTAGAGCACTCCTGGAATTTGGCCATCCTCAAATAAGTAGGTACCAAGAAAGAATGAGTCTGTCCTTCATAAATCCAAACAAGTGAGACCACTGAGACTAGGATTCAGACTGGCTCTGGGTGCCTGGCTTCATAGATACCAAGTTCAGAGAGTTCCATCACCAAGAAAGTGAGGCCAGGTCACTTCTGTCAGAAACTGAATGAGGTCACTGCCTTGGCAACCACTTTTTCCTAACAGTTGCTTCCAAGGGTTCCATGAGATAGAGGCTGCCCCTAGTTCCTGAGACACTTTCAAAAGTTAGAATGGTATAACAACCATTGGCACCCAGGAACAGCTCTCCACAAAGCCATGGTTTGGTTCATCTCCTCTACATTAAGAAGAGAGAATCTGATTCAGACACAACCCTTCATCCTGACCAGGTTCTTTGCCATGGAAGATGACTTTTGCTCTCTCAGGTGCTTCATAGCTGACTACACCTTCTCCAGGGATCATTTCTGCATTGACCTTTGAAGATTTCAGCAGATGGAAGATCCCCTGCATTCCTGTATTGTAAGACCAAATCTGTCCCTGCTTTACTGAATACTTAGATTGAGGGAACAGTGTATGGTTAGGGTTAATAATATGTTCAGTTAAAACCAAAACACTCCCACATGACCCTCATATTCTTCCATATAGACATTCATCATAACCTCTGGCTGGAGTTTTCCATAAGGGGCACAGCCCAAGACAGTGTCCAAAATAAGTTCCCTTGCCCCTCATTTGCCTAAAGTCAGGGTTTCCTGGACACCCATCCTGTAAACCAGGATTGATCAAATAGGCCTGCCAGTAATACTGCTCTGTTTTTCCATTTTGAAGCCTAATGACTGTGAGGTATAGATTCTTTATGTGATTTGGAGTCATGTGAGAACCCAAGCACCTCTGCAGGGCTTTGAAGAATTCATTTTTCTCAAAGGATCCCTATTCTTACTTGATGGAGGTCAGGAACCTAACAGAGGAAGCAAGAGACTTCATCCACAATGACTGATCTTTTTGCCATTTTGGTTTTGGATGCACACATGTGATCTTTCTTTAGATCCATCAGGTGCTGAAAATCTAAGCCACAGCCTCTCTCAGAGCCAAGAGGATGATTCAGACACATCACTTTCCAAAGCAATTAAGCAAAGAGCCACAGGTGATGCCCATTCATTTTCAATTGAAACCAGTTTTCTTCAGGCTTCACAAACTGGTGGCCTGAGAAAAAGACCTTCCTGACATTCAGGTCAACAGAACAGTAGGTAAGCAAAAGGCCCAAAGCAGGGTTTCTCTACTGAGACTTTACTGGTCACACTGATATCCGAGTTTTCTGAGATGCTCCCAATTCCCTTCATCTATCCAGTACATGGCCATGTCACAGAACTCAGAGGAGGTACATATCTTGGACAAAATATCATGAGCCTATTCTGGAGAGTGGCCAGAATTCAGGAAGAAAACAGGAACTAAGGAAAGAAGTAGGTGTTGCCCATATAAGGCAAGCCACAGTCCATTCATAAATTCGGCAGGATGTGTGCTGGGATGCTTTCTACTAGACAGGACACATCCATTGATGCATTCACTTTTCTAATATCTACAACCACGGACAAAGTGGGATACACAAACATAGAAACACTCGCCCTGTCAAATGACTTATTAAAAACAGTCCACTCCAAACCAAACAAACTGCCTTTTCTACTTATTCTCAGAACATGAGACAAAACCACAAATTCACACCCACACCCACAAAGGCACCTCCATTACCCATGTAGTTCTGTGACTATTCAGAGTGTCCTCAGACTGATGGGCCTTACTCTGCTCCCCTGAAATGGCCTGTCCTGTCTCAGATCAGGTCTCCTTTACCAACTCTGTAAAGTTGTCAGGATCCATCAGTGAGTGACTACCCGCCTTCTCAGGAAAGGCCCCTCTTCAGAGCTTTCCTGGCATTTTGCCATCCACACATCATTGTGTACCAAGAAAGACTGACTCTGTCTTTGGTAAATCCAAACAAGTGAACCCACTGGGACTGGGACTGGGACTGCCTCTGGGTGCCTGGCTTCCTGGATCCCAACTTCAGAGAGTTCCATGACCAAGGAAATGAGGTAGGTCACTTCCTTCAGGAACTGAATGAGGTCACTACCTTGGCAACCACTTTATCCTAACATTTGCTTCCAAGGGTCCCATTAGAGGGAGGCTGCCCCTACTTCCTGTGTCACATTCACAAGTTAGAATGGTATATCAATCATAGGCACATGTTAACAGCTCTCCACACAGACCTGGTTTGGTCCATCTTCTCTACATTAAGAAGAGAGAGGCTTATTCAGACACATTGCTTCATCCTGACTAGGTATTTTACCAAGGAAGATGAATTTTGCTCTCTCAGGTCCTTCATAGCTGCCTACATCTTCTCCAGGGTTTATTTCTGCATGGAACTTGAGGTTCTTGGCAGGTGGAAGATCCCCTACCTTCCTGTATTGTAAAACCAACTCTGTCCCTGCTCTTCGATAAAGTTAGATTGAGGGAACAGTGCATGGTTAGGGTTAATAACATGTTTGATTTGGGTTAGGAATCATTCTGCGAGATTAATAATGGTATTGAGAACTTCCGATATTTACAAGCATATATAAGTGTAAAATAAGTATGAAAAAAGAAATCTAGGAAAGATTTGAAGCCCAGATGGGCACTGGGCCCTTTATTGGGATACTTAGCTTTAAATTATTTCCACAAAGATGTCTCAGATAAATCAATATACAATGGCATAGGATCTTGTACCTTGGATGACTGAATGAGGATGAGATCGTCCAGACAAAAAGGGATAGGACCAAAAGTTCTTTAGATATAGGGTTTTGGTTAGAGAGTGAATGTAAATGTCAGAATATGTGAAGAGTCAGTCACAGTGATGAACTGGGGAAAATGTGTAGGAAAGCAGATATCAATAGAGAAATTAGGAAATCAGGCAAAGTACAAAGTGAGTGATAGTATAAGACGTTTTTAATAGGGTTGAGTTTGAATATATAATCTTAGGACGAAACAAATATGTAGTCACCAATAGGAATGATATTTGAGATCATTAGTTAATCAGGACATGGATGTTGTTAGTAATCCATGCTCACATTAAATTTAGGCTTTGGTACAATCATAAGTGTGTCCGTTGCATTTTTTGTAAGGAATATTACTGTGATGAAATGTACATGTATATCAGGTGACTCGAGTATTTCTTCAAAAATTTCTGAAAGCAACATTTTAAGACTTATAAATTAGTATTGGGGACACAAGTACGTGTACCCTGTGCCTATGATTATGGAGATGATGCCTTAATAGACCATACAGTAAATAAATAATATAACTGGATCAAACTTTAAATAATGGATTGAATTGATATCTGAAAATATATAGGAAATCTTATATTGATATATATAAATTCATTCTAACCAGTTATACATCTAATGGTAATATTAGCATTATGGTTTATCATGAAGAGTGTGGGAGTTTTGCTTCAAAAATGATTATGGAAATCGAAAATACTGCATTTGGAAAGAGTCTGTTAAAAGAACAGTCAAGAGACATGGAGGAATACATATGTTCTGAAGCAGGAAGTAATTGAAAGTGAACCAAATGCGTACAGATTTGTGAACTTGTGGATGAAAAGTTATATCCTATGATGTCCATAAACTGAAGAAATAGTAACTTACCAGTGTTGAATAAAAATGAACTTCAAAGTACACATCATGTCCCATAGGATTTTGCTTCCATTGATGTTAAACTGGGTCAGTTACTGTACAAATATTAGGATTTGTAAGCACCATTCACCGAAGTTAGTTTTTAGTACTGCGAAATAAATATGTATTTCATGTGGATGAATATTTCTGAGAATAATCTTGTGAAAATTTGATTATAAATTCACATATAGGAACATGAGTTGAATTAATGAGTGTACAATAAGACACATATATTATATTTCACATATATTTCATATTTTGAGAAATCTGGAAAAAAGATATATATATATATATATATATATATACACAAACACAGACATTAAGATGTAGCAATATATATGCCAATCAAAATTCATCATGAAATATATATCATCCTCATATCCAAATATATTCTTTTTACTGAGCATGGATTTATGTATAATGTTGTTCATCTAGGAAATTCACCAATATGTTGAATTTTCAGTTCCATCAGTATTTAGGGGGTGTGATCTCTTCTCACAATTTGTATCTTCCTAAAACAGCGAGCTCACAAGAATGTACGTGTGATACCAGGTAGGATTCTAAATATGCATAATAAATTACATGAGATGAATAGGCTACAGAGAAAGGGAGACAGAAATGTACATATGTGTTAACTTTAAAAACACATGGAGAAGTATTACAATGAAAAGTTGACTAGATTTATCACACATACACTTGATAAAGCAGAAGGCAAGTCCTAGTGTACACCATGCCTCCTATGAACGGCCTGTATTTCTATTCTGTTAAGTTTCTTTTACTACATCATATTAAAATTAGTAGTCAGAGTCTAGTAGGGTATGGGTTAGTGACAGTGATTCAGTATTTCTAATGGAAAATAGGAAAATGAATCTAATGTGTATGCAAATGTTTGCTAGACAAAAATCTTCCCACTGTCCTCCAGAACAATGCCTTGATATTTCCTTCGCCACAAGTAATACACAATTAGTGGAGAAGAGTTTGAAAATCTGTGAATATATATCTGGAAAAGAAAATGCTCAGGAATTCACAACCTTGGAGGTGGTAGAGGAATTTCCAAAAGTAAGGTACAGGGTAAACACTCCACAAACATGGAACTCTGGTGGCCTAATGAATTTTTGAGAAACTGCCTCTGAGTTTGGGCCCTTGAAATATTTGTTGTTGTCAGGAGCTTTAGCTTCCTTTGAAGTGAGACCATCAAACCTGGGTCGGCATCTATGTGACCTGTATGACGTGATTTCTTATTTGCTATTGAACATGAGGCAGCAGTTCTGAATTTTCCCTTTTTAAGTAAACTCAGGCCACTGGGGTCTAAGTGTCAAACAATGTGCAATGTGGTCTGTGAAGCCATTTGGTCATACTCCACTTTTCGTGGTGTTTCTTACTGCTGCACTGGGAGTTTGGTATTGGCTTCACGTAATACAAGGAGAAAAACTGGGACACAGTGCTAGAGGGAGTACTCTCACGTGTAGTTGGTGAGGATCTGCAGGAGAATGCACCAACCAGGCTTCAATCCCAAAAAACTTGCACACATGTCCATAGCAACCTAATTCTGAACATTGCCCTGAAACCTCTCCATATAACAACATCCCTTTACTTGTAAGGGTCTGCTGGCTATACCATGTCAGTCACAAGTCATTTGGAAACCAATTGCAGAACCACGTGTCCCCACGACAGATGTTTTATCATACACCTGCCCACCACTGCTCTGGGCCCACTAGTCAGCAGGCTCCATCTTTCTGGTATCTCTGTTCTCACCGTTTTCATGAAACCTAGTGAATCAATGCAATGTCTGGTACACTCGTGATCAGCAACAGATATCCAAAGGTTCTCCAGTGCCAACTGTTCATGGGAATTTAAAAAATTCATGGTATTTATCTAGCCAATTTTCAAGGATGAAGTTGGAGGCACTGTGGCTTTCAATTCATTCAGGAACCATGAAATGGTGAGGAAGCTTATTTCAATTAAAGCTCGGGAGAACTCTCAGAGGCAAGGCTTCCCAAAGAGTGACCAAAAGGTCACATTTAGCCAGGCCCATTGAGGTCTACAATTGAGGTTCATATGTGTTTTGACTCTCAACTATGGCTGCCACGTCTTTCTGAATAAAGTCATGTGATATCCTGCCTGAGATTTCCAGTGCTCTTTGGAAAGCTATCCTGGGCCTAGATCTCAGTCTCCATGAGCAACTCTCATGTGTGGCCTCCTAAAATCCCAACACAATTCATGGCAATACTTCTCTGAGGTCATTTCCAGAACTCAGTCTCTAAGGGGAATCACTCCAGAGTTCAAGCCCATGTGGACCCAGTCATCTCTTCCAACCACCACACAAATGACCACAATTAAACCAAAACAATCCCACATGGCCCTCATCTTCTTCAATATGAACTCTCATCATAACCTCTGGCTGGAGGTTTCAATGAGGGGAGCAGCCTAAGACAGGGTCAAAAATAAACTCACTTGCCCCTCATTTGCCTAAAGTCAGGGTGGCCAGGTAACCCTTCCTGTGAACCAGGATTGATCAAATAGGCCTGTCATTAATACTGCTCTACTTCTCCAATTTGAGGCCTACTCTCTGTGGGGTATAGATTCTTTATGTGAATTGGGGTCATGAGAAAACCCTAGCACCTATGGGCTACCTTCTGCAGGGCTTTTAAGAACACATTTGAGTGAGTCTAGGATTTGGACCAAAAGTTCTTTAGATATAGGGTTTTTTTTAGAGAGTGAATGTAAATGTCATCATATGTGAAGAGTCATTTACAGTGATGAAGTGGGGAAAATGTCTAGGAAATCAGATATCAATAGAGACATTAGGAAATCAGGCAAAGTACAAAGTGAGTGATAGGATAAGACATTTTTAACAGGGTTCAGTTTCAATATATAATCTTCGGAAGAAACAAATATGTAGTCAACAATAGGAATGATATTTGAGATCATTAGTTAATCAGAACATGGATGTTGTGAGTAATACATGCTCACTTTCAATATAGGCTTTGGTACAATCATAAGTGTGTCCGTTGCATTTTGTGTCAGAAATATTACTGTGATGAAATGTGTATGTATATCAGGTGACTAGAGTATTTCTTCCACCATTTCTGAAAGCAATATTTTAAAGACTTAAAAATTAGTATTGGGGATACAAATAGGTATACCATCGGTCTATGAATATAGAGATGATGCCTTAATAGACCATACTGTGAATAAATAATATAACTGGTTCAAACTTTAAATAATGGATTGAATTGATATCTGAAAATATATAGGAAATCTTATATTGATATACATAAATTCATTCTAACCAGTTATACATCTAATGGTAATATTAGTATTATGGTTTATCATGAAGAGTGTCTGAGTTTTGCTTCAAAAAGGATAATGGAAAACGAAAATAATGTGTTTGGAAAGAATCTCATGAAAAGAACAGTCAAGAAACATGGAGGAATACATGTGTTCTGAAGTAGGAAGTGATTGAAAGTGAACCAAATGCCTATAAATTTGTGAAATTTTGGATAAAAGGATATATCCTATAATGTCCATAAACTGCAGAAATAGTAATGTATCAGTGTTGTATAAAAATGAACTTCAGAATACACATCATGGTCCCTTAGGTGTCTACTTGCATTGATGTGAAACTGGGTCAGTCACTGTGGAAATATTATGATTTGTATGCACCATTCACTGAATTTAGTTTTCAGTACTAGGAAATAAATATGTATTTAAGGTGGATGAATATTTCTAAGAATAATTTTGTGAAAATTTGATTATAAATCCACATACACACACATGAGTGAATTTAGGGAGTGTATAATAAGACACATATATTTCATATTTTGGAAAATCTTAAGAGTAGATATCTATATCTATATAGATAGATAGATAGATAGATAAATAGATTGATACACACATACACAGACATTAAAATGTAGCAATATATATGCCATTCGAAATTCATAATGAAATAGATATCATCCATGTATCCAAAAATATTCATTTTACTGAACATTTATTTATGCATACTATTGTTCATCTAGGAAATTCACCCATAGGTTGAATTTCCAGTTTCATCAGTATTTAGAGGGAGCGATCTCTTCTCACAATTTGTACCTTCCAAAATAAGCAAGCTCACAAGAATGTACATGTGATACCAGGTAGAATTCTAAAGATGCATAAAAAAATGCATGTGATGAATAGGCTATAGAGAAAGGGAGACAGAAATTTACATATGTGTTAACTTTAAAAACTCATGGAGAAGTATTACAATGAAAAGTTGACTAGATTTATAGCACATACCCTTGATAAAGCAGAAGGCAAGTCCAAGTATACACCATGCCTCCTATGAAAGGCCTGTATTTATATTCTGTTAAGTTTCTTTTTCTCCATCATATTAGGATTAGTAGTCAGAGTCTAGTAGGGTATGGGTTAGTGTCAGGGATTCAGTATTTCAAATGGAAAATAGGAAAATGAATCTAATGTGTATACAAATATGTGCTACACAAAAATCTTCCCACTCTCATCCAGAACAATGCTTTTACATTACCTTCGCCCCAAATAAGACACAATTAGTGGAGAAGAGTTAGAAAATCTGTGAATACATATGTGGAAAGGAAAATGCTCAGGAGTTCACAAACTTGTAGAAGGTAGAACGGGTTACAAAAAGGGAGAGGGTAAACACTCCACAAACATGAAGCTCTGCTGGCCTAATGACTTTTTGAGAAACTGCCTCTGAGGTTGGGCAGTTTAAATATATGTTGTTTTCAGGAGCTTTAGCTTCCTTTTTAGTGAGACCATCAATGCTGGGTCTCCATCTATGTGACCTGGATGACATGGTTCATTATTTTCTAGTGAACATGAGGCAGCAGTGTTGAATTCTCTCTTTGTAGGTAAACTTTGGCCACTGGGGTCTAAGTATCTAACTGTGTTGTCTGTAAAGCCATTTGGACATTATCCACTTTCGTCGTGTTTTTTACTGCTGCACTGTGAGTTTGGTACTGGCTTCACGAAATACAAGGAGTTCAACTGGGACACAGTGCTGGAGGATGTACTCTCACGTGTGGTGGGTGAGGGTCTGCAGGAAAATGCACCACTGAGGCTTCAATCCCACATAGCTTTTCAACTTGACAATAGCAACCTGATTCTGACCATTGGCAGGAATCCTCTCCATATAACAAGATGCCTTTACATAGAATTGTCTGCTGGCTGTACCATGTCAGTCACAACTCATTTATAAGCCAATGGCAGATCCACGTGGCCCCACCACAGATGTTTTTTCACACACCTACACTCCACTGCTCTAGGCCCACTAGTCTGCAGGCTCCAACTTTCTGGTATCTATGTTCTACACTTTTTTCATGAAACCCAGTCATCAAGGCACAATCATTATCAGAAACAGGACATCCAGAGGTTCTCCAGTGCCACCTTGTCATGGTAATTTCAAAAAATTCATGGTATTTATCTAGATATTTTTCAATAATGAAGTTGGAGGCACTGTGGGATTCAATTTATACAGGAACCATTAAATGGTGAGGAATCTCATTTCAATGAAAGCTCTAGAGAACTCTCTCAGGCAAGGCTTCCCAAAGAGTGGGCAAAAGGTCACATGAAGCCAGGCCCATTGAGGTCTACAATGTGAATTCCATGTGTGTTTTGACTCTCAACTATGGCTGACAATCTTTCAGAATAAAATCTTGTGATATCCTGGCTGAGATTCCCAGTGCTCTGTGGAAAGTCACCCTGGGCCCAGATCTCAGTTTCCAATGGCCAATCTCATGCGTGGCCTCCAAAAATCCCAACACAATTCATGGCAATACTTCTCTGAGGTCAGTTCCACAACTCAGTCTCTAAGGGGAATCACAACAGAGTTCAAGCCCAGGTGGACCCAGGCATCTCTTCCAATTGCCACACAAATGACGACAATTAAAACCAAAACACTCCCACAGGGCCCTCTTCTTCTTTTATATAGACACTAATCATATCCTCTAGCTGGAGGTTTCCATGAGGGGCACAGCCCAAGACAGTGTCAAAAATAATCTCCCTTGCTCCTCATTTGCCTAAAGTCAGGGTGGCCTAGGCAACGTTCCTGTGAACCAGAAGTGATCATATAGGACTGCCGTTAATACTGCTCTACTTCTCAAATTTGAGGCCTCCTTACTATGGGGTATAGATTCTTTCTGTGAATTGGAGTCATGAGAAAACGCAAGCACCTATTGTCCAGCCTCTGCAGGGCTTTGAAGAACTTATTTGACACAAATGATCCCTATTCTCACTTGATGGAGGTCAGGAATATTACAGAGGAAAGAGAGAGGCTTCATCCACAATGACTGATCTTTTTCCATTTTGGTTTTGGATACCCACATGGGATCTTTCTTTAGATCCATCAGGTGCTGAAAATCAAAACCAAAGGCTCACACAGGGCCAAGAGGCTGATTCAGACACATCCCTTTCCAAAGCAATAAAGTAAAGAGCCACAGGTGATGCCCATTCATTTCCATTTGAAAACTCTTTTCTTCAGGCTTCACTAAGGTTTGGCCTGAGGCAAAGACCTTTCTGACATTCAGAGAAACAGAAAAATAGGTATTCAAAAGACCTGAAGCAGGGTTTCTCCACGGAGACTTTCCTGGTTACTGTGATATGTGAGTTTTCTGAGATGCTCGCCATTCCCTTCAGCTATCCAGTACATGACCATGTCACAGAGCTTGGAGGTGGTACATATCTTGTACAAAAATACATGATAGTAATCTTGAGAGTGGGCAGAATTCAGGAAAAAAAATGGTAACTTAGGTAGATAGCAGATATTGCCCATGGATAAGGCAAGCCTCAGTCCATTCATTAATTGGGAAGGATGCATAATGGGAAGCTTACTACTAGACAGGAAACATCCAATGAGCTATTTTCTTTTCTAATATCTACAAAGAAAAACACAGTGGGATACACAGACATAGAAACAGTCTCCTTGTCAAATGATTTACTAGAAACACTCCACTCCAAACCAAACAAACCTCCTTTTTTACCTATTCTCAGATCATGAGAAAAAACCACAAACACAAACCAACACCCACAAATGCACCTCCTTCCGCCAAGTAGGTCTGTGACTATCTGGAGTGTCCTCTGACTGGTAGGCCATATGATGTTCCCTAGAAATGGTCTTTCTGTCTCAGATCTGGTCTCCTTGGTCAACTCTGTGAAGTTGTAAGGAGGCAGTGGTGAGCCAATTCCTGTCCTCTCAGGAAAGACCCCTCTTCAGAGATTTCTTGGTATTTGGCAAGCCTTACATCAGTAGGTACTAAGAAAGACTGACTTTTTCCTTGGTAAATCCAAAGAAGTGAGCCCACTCTGACTGGGACTGGGACTGGCTCTGGGTGCCTGGCTTCCTGGATCACAAAATTCAGAGAGCTCCATCACCAAGAAAGTGAGGAGAGGTCACTACCTTCGGGAAATAAATGAGGTCACTGTCTTGGCCACCACTTTGTCCTAACAGTTGCTTCCTAGTGTCTCCTGACATGGAGGCTGCCCGACTTCCTGTGATACTTTCACATGTTAGAATGGTATAGAAACCATAGTCACCTGGGAACAGCTCTCCACACAGGCCTGGTTTGGTCCATCTTCCCTACATTAAGAATAGAGAGGCTGACTCAGACACATTCTTTCATCCTGACCATGTTGTTTGCCATGGAATATGACTTTTGTTGTCTCAGGTCCTTCATAGCTGCCTACATCTTCTCCAGGGATCATTTCTGCATGGATTTTGAGGTACTCAGCAGGTGGAAGATCTCCTAACTTCCTATATTGTAATACCAACTTTGTCCCTGCTCTTCTGTAAAGTGAGATTGAGGCAACATTGTATGGTTAGGGTTAATAGCATGTTCGATTTGGCTTGGGAATCATTCTGCTGGATAATAATGGTATTGGGAACCAGCGATATTTAGAAGAATATAGAGGTAAAACATGAGTATGAAAACAGAAATCTAGCTAATATTTGAAGCCCAGAAGAATTTGGGCCCTTGGTTGTGATCCTTAGCTTGAGTTATGTTTTGCACCGAGGTCTCAGTTAAATCGATATACAATGGCATAAGACCCTGTACCTCAGATGATTAAAAGTAGAAGAGAACATCCAGTCAAAAAGGGATAGTGTGTAGGATTAGGAAGATAGTCAGTAGGTTTAGGAGAAAGAGTGAGTCTAGGATTTGGATCAAAAGTTCTTTACTAATAGGGTTTCGGTTAGAGAGTGAATATAAATGACACCATATGTGAAGAGTCAGGCACAATGATGAACTGGGGAAACTATGTAGGAAAGCAGACATAAATAGAGACATTAGGAAATCTGGCAAAGTAAAACGTGATAGGATTAGATATTTTCAACAGGGTTGAGGTTGAATACATAATCTTAAAAAGAAACAAATATGTAGCCACCATAGGATTGACATTTGAGAGCATTAGGCAACCTGGACATGGATATATTTAGTAATCCATGTTCACATTCCATTGAGGCTTTGGTCCAATCATAAGGGTGACCTTTGCATTTTGTGTCCAGAATATTACTGTGATAATATGTATATGTAGATCAGGTGACATGAGTATTTCTTCCACCATTTCTGGGGGCAATATTTTGAAAACATATAAATTAGTACTGGGGATACTAATAGACTTACCCTGCGTTGATGAATATAGAGATGATGCATTAATAGACCATACTGTGAATAAATTATATGCCTGGTTCCAAATTTAAATAATGGAGTGTATTGATATCTGAAAATATAGAGTAAATCATATATTCATATACATACATTCATTCCAACCACTTATATATCTAATGGTAATATTAGGGTTACCATTTATCATGAATAGTGTATGAGTTTTGCTTCAAAAATGATTATGGAATCGAAAATAATGTGTGTAGAAAGAAGTCTAGTGAAAAGACCAGTCAAGAAACACGGAGGAATACATGTGTTCCGAAGGAGGAAGTGATTGAAAGTTAACTAAATGTTTATAAATTTGTGAACTTGTGAATGAAAGGATATATTTTATGATGTCTATAAACTGAAGAAATAATAACGCAGCAGGTTTGAATAAAAATGAGCTTTAATAAACACATCATATCCAATAGGAAACAACTTGCATTGATGTTAAACTTGGTCAGTTACTGTAGAAATATTAGGAATTGTAAGCACCCTTCCCTGAAGTTAGTTTTCAGTACTAGGAAACAAATATGTATTTAAGTGGATGTATATTTCTGAGAATAAACTTGTTAAAAGTTGATTATAAATCCACATATATAAATATGAATGAATTCAGGCAGTGTATAAAAAGACACATATATTTCACATTTTGGAAAATCTGGAGACTATATATATATATATATATATATATATATATATATATATATAGACACACAAACACACACACATTATAATGTAGCAATATATATGAAAATCGAAATTCATCATAAAAAATAACTCATCCGCATATCCCAAAATATTCATTTTACTGAACATGGATGTATGTATAATGTTGTTCATCTAGGAAGCTCACCAGTGGGTTGAATTTTCTGTTCCAACAGCGTTTAGGAGGAGTGATCTCTTCTCACAATTTGTATCTGCCAAGTCAGCCACCTCACAAGAATGTACGTGTGAAACCAGGTAGGATTCTATTTGTGCATAAAAAATACATGTGCTTAATAGGCTACAGAGATAGAGAGACAGAAATTCACATGTTTCTTAACTTTAAAAACACATGGAGAATTATTTCAACAAATAAATGACTAGATTTATAACTCCTACCTATGTCATGCAAAAGGCAAGTCCAACTATACACCATGCTTCTTCTGAAATGCTTGTATTTCTATTCTGTTTGGGTTATTTTTCTCCATTATATTAGGATTAGTAGTCAGAGTTTAGTAGGGTATGGGTTAGTGTCAGGGATTCAGTATTTCAAACAGAAAATTGGAAAATGAATCCAATGTGTATGAAAATATGTGCTACAAAACAATCTTTCCTCTCTCATCCAGAACAATGACTTGACATTACTTTCGCCCCAAGTAAGTCACAATTAGAGGAGAAGAGTTAGAAAATCTGTGAATACATGTCTGGAATGGAAAATGCTCAGGAGTTCACAACCTTGAAGTTGATACAGCAGTTTTCAAAAGTAAGTGACATGGTAAACACTCCACAAACATGGAGATCTGCTGGCCTAAACACTTCTTGAGAAATTGCCTCTGAGCTTGGGCACTTGAAATATATGTTGTTGTCAGGAGCTTTAACTTCCTATGTAGTGAGACAATCAAAGCTGGGTCTGTATCTATGTGACCAGGAGGACATGGTTTCTTATTTTCCAATGAACATGAGGCAGCAGTGTTAAATTCTCTCTTTGTTGCTAAATTGTGGCCACTGGGGCTAAGTGTCTCCCCATGTGGACGGTGAAGCCATTTGGTCATCCTCAACTTTTCGTTGTGTTTCTTGCTGCTGCACTGGGAATTTGGTATTTGCTTCACGAAATACAAGGAGTTCATTTGGGACACAGTGCTGGAGGAAGTTTTGTCACCTGTGGTGGGTCAGGGTCTGCAGTACAATGCACCAACCAGGCTTCTATCCCACATAGCTTGCCCCCTTGACCATAGCAACCTGATTCTAAACATTGCCCTGAAACCTCTCCATATAACAACATACCTTTATATAGAAGGGTCTGCTGGCTGCACCGTGTCTGTCTCAAGGCACTTGAAAGTCAATGGCAGATCCACATAGCCCCACCACAGATGTTTTATCCCACACCTGCACACCACTGCTTTAGGCCCACTACTCAGCAGGCTCCAACTTACTGGCATCTCTGTTCTACACCATTTTCATGATACCCAGTCAATCAAGGCACTGTCTGGTATACTCATGATGAGCAACAGGACATCCAATGGTTCTCCAGTGCCACCTGGTCATGGGAACTTCTAAAAATTCATGGTATTTATCTAGCTATTTTTCACAGATGAAGTTGTTGGTACTGTGGGTTTCAATTCATTCAGTGACCATTAAATGTTGAGGAAGCTCATTTCAATGAAGGATCTGGAGATCTCTCACAGGCAAGGCTTCCCAAAGAGTGGCCAAATGGTCACATGAAGCGAGGCCCATTGAGGTCTACAATGTGAGGTCCATGTGTGTTTTGACTCTCAACTATGACCGCCAAGTCTTTCAGAATAAAACCTGTGATACCCTGGCTGGGATTTCCAGTGCTCTGTGGAAAGCCTCCCTGGGCCTAGATTTCAGTTTCCAAGGGCGACTCTCATGCATGGCCTCCTGAAATCCCAACACCATTCATGGCAATACTTCTCTGAAGTCAGTTCCAGATCTCATTCTCTAAGGGGAATCACACCAGAGTTCAAGCCCAGGTGGACCCAGTCATCTCTTCCAACTGCCACACAAATGACCACAATTAAAACCAAAACACTCCCACATGACCCTTATCTTCTTCCATATAGACAGACATCATAACCTCTGGCTGGAGTTTTCCATGAGGGGCACAGCACAACCAGTGCCCAAAATAAGCTCCCTTGCCCCTCATTTGCCTAAAGTCAGGGTGGATTGGACATGCTTCCTGTGAACCAGAAGTGATCAAATAGGCCTGCTGTTAATAATGCTCCACTTATCCACTTTGAGGCCTTCTTACTGTGGGGTTTAGATTCTTCTTTTTTTAATTTTTTTTGGATATTTAATTGGAATGTTAAAAAAATGTATTGCAGAATATTAAATTTCTTATGGCAAAGCCTTCATCATGTTTGTGAAGGAAACCTTGATGCCTTGCCAATCTGGTTATATGGAGACACTCAAAATTTTCTGTTACATACTACATGGATGAATGGCTATAGTACATAGATTTTTTAAAACTGAAAGGCAGATACCAGCAAGTAAGATAACAAATAAAAGACAATTTTATTTAAAAATAAAGTTGTTAAATGACTCAAATATTGGAAATTCAATTCTTTTTTTTTTTTTTTGGTTGTTCAAAACATTACAAAGATTGCAGAATCACATCGGTTACACATCCACATTTTTACATAATACCATAATAGTAACTGTTGTATTCTGCTACCTTTCCTATCCCCTACTATGCCCCCTCCCCTCCCATCTTCCCTCTCTACCTCATCTGCTGTTGTTTAATTCTCTCCCTTGTTTCCCCCCTTTAGCCTCACAAGCTCTTATATGTAATTTTGTATAACATTGAGTGTCTCCTACGATTTCCATATGCTTTCCCTTCTCTCTCCCTTTCTCTCCCCCCACTCATCTCTGTTTAGTGTTAATATTTTTCTCATGTTCTTCCTCCCTGTTATGTTCTTATTTGCTCTCGTTATATAAAAGGAAACATTTTGCATTTGTTTTTTAAGGATTGGATAGTTTCGCTTAGCATAATCTATTCTAATGTCATCCATTTTCCTGCAAATTCTATGATTTTGTCATTTTTCAGTGCCGTGTAATACTCCATTGTGTATAGATGCTACATTTTTTTTTATCCTTTCGTCTATTGAAGGGAATCTAGGTTGGTTCCACAGTCTAGCTATTGTGAATTGTGCCGCTATGATCATTGATGTGGCAGTATCCTTATACTGCTCTCTATTAAGATACTCAGGGAATAGTCTGAGAAGGGCGATAACTCAGTCAAATGGTGGTTCCATTCCCAGCTTTCCCAGGAATCTCCATACTGCTTTCCAAATTGGACTCACCAAATAGCAGTCCCACCACCAGTGTACAAGAGTACCCTTTTCCCCACATCCTCACCACACTTATTGTTGTTTGACTTCATAATGGCTGCCAATCTTACTGGAGTGAGATGGTATCTTAGGGTGATTTTGATTGCATTTTTCTGACTGCTATAGATGGTGAGCATTTTTTCATGTAATTGTTGATTGATTGTATGTCCTCCTCTGTGAAGTGTCTGTTCAGGTCCTTGGCCCAATTGTTGATTGGGTTATTTGTTATCTAATTGTTTAATTTTCTGAGTTCTTTGTATATTCTGGATATTAGGGCTCTATCTGAAGTGTGAGGGGTAAAAATTTGTTCCCAGGATGTAGGCTCTCTATTTACCTCTCTTATTGTTTCTCTTGCTGAGAAAAAACTTTTTATATTAAGGAAGTCCCATTTGTTTATTCTTGTTATTAACTCTTGGGCTATGGGTGTCCTATTAAGGAATTTGTAGCCTAACCCCACAGTATGTACATCGTAGCCAACTTTTTCTTCTATCAGACGCAGTGTCTTTGATTTTATATCTGGCTCCTTGATCCATTTTGAGTTAACTTTTGTGCATTGTGAGAGAAAGGGATTCAGTTTCATTTTGTTGCATATGAATTTCCAATTTTCCCTGCACCATTTGTTGAAGATGCTATCCTTCTTCCATTGCATGCTTTTAGCCCCTTTTTCAAATATAAGAAAGTTGTAATTTTGTGGATTAGTCTCTGTGTCCTGTATTCTGTACCATTGGTCCACCTGCCTGTTTTGATACCAGTACCACGCTGGTTTTGTTACTATTGCTTTGTAGTACAGTTTGAACTCTGGTATCGCTATACCTCCAGATTCACACTTCCTGCTTAGAATTGTTTTCACTATTCTTGGTTTTATGTTTTTCCATATGAAATTCATGATTACTTTATCTATTTCTACAAGAAATGCCATTGGGTTTTTGATTGGCATCGCATTAAACCTGTAGAGAACTTTGGGTAATATCGCCATTTTGATGATGTTATTTCTGCCTATCCATGTACAGGGCACATTTTTCCATCCTCTAACATCTTCTTCTATCTCTCTCTTTAGGGTTCTGTAGTTTTCAATGTATAAATCTTTCACCTCTTTGGTTAGGTTGATTCCCAAATTTTTATTTTCTTTGAGTATACTGTAAATGGAGTGGTTTTCCTCATTTCCATTTCAGAAGTTTTGTTGCTGATATACAGGAATGCCTTTGATTTATGTGTATTGATTTTGTATCCTGCCACTTTGCTGAATTCATTTATTAACTCTAGCAGTTTCTTTGTAGACCCTTTTGGGTCTGTTAAATATATTATCATGTCATCCACAAATAGCGATAATTTAAGTTCTTCTTTTCCTATTTTTATGCCTTTAATTTTCTTTGTCCGTCTACTTGTTCTGGATAGTATTTCAAGAACTAAATTAAATAGAAGTGGTGATAGAGGAAATCTCTGTCTTGTTCCAGATTTTAGAGGGAATGCCATTTAGGATGATGCCAGCCTGTGGTTTAGCATATATAGCTTTTACCATGTTGAGGTAAGTTCCTGTTATTCCTAGTTTTTATAGTGTTTTAAACATAAAGCGATGCTTTACTTTGTAGAATGCTTTTTCTGCATCTATCGACATGATCATATGGTTCTTCTCTTTAAGTCTATTGATGTGATGGATTACATTTATTGATTTCCGTATATTGAACCAGCCTTGCAACCCAGGGATGAATCTTACTTGATCATGAAGCACAATTTTTTATATGCTTTTGTATTTGATTCACCAGGATTTTATTGAGAATTTTTGCATCCAAGTTTATTAGAGATATTGGTCTGTAGTTTTCTTTCTTTGAAGTGTCTTTTTCTGGTTTTGGGATCAGGGTGATGTTGGCCTCATAGAATGAATTTGGAAGAACTCCTTCTTTTTCTATTTCTTGAAATAGCTTGAAAATTATTGGTATTAATTCTTCTTTGATGGTTTTGTAGAACTCTGCTGTATACCCATCTGGTCCAGGGCTTTTTTGTTTGGTAGTCTTTTGAAGGTTTCTACAATTTCTTCCTTTGTTATTGGTCTATTTAAATTGTGTGTGTCTTCCTGACTCAATCTGGGCAGATCATATGACATAATAAATTTATCAATATCTTCATTATCTTCTGTTTTACTGGAATATAGAGTTTCAAAATACTTTCTAATAATCTTCCGTATTTCTGTAGTGTCTGTTGTGATACTGCCTTTTTTATCCCATATGTTAGTAATTTGAGTTCTCTCTCTACTTCTCTTCATTAGCAGGGCTAAGGGCCTGTCGATCTTATTTATTTCCAAAGAACCAACTTTAATTTTTTCAATTTTTTGTTTCAATTTCATTAATTTCTCCTCTAATTTTAATGATTTCTTGTCTTCTACTACATTTGTTGTTTTGCTCTTTTTTTTCTATTTTTTTGAGGTGTATTGTGAGATCATTTATTTGTTGTTGGTTTTTTTTTTTTTTTTTTTTTTGAGGAACGAATTCCAAGAAATGAATTTCCCTCTTAAAACTGCTTTCATTTTTTTCCATAGAATCTGGTATGTTGTGTCTGTATTGTCATTTGTCTCTAAGAAATTTTTTATCTTCTCCTTTATGTCTTCTGTAACCCATTGATCATTCAGTAACATATTGTTCATTTTCCATGTGATGTAGAATTTTTCCTTCCTTCTTTTATCATTGATTTCAAGTTTCATTCCATTATGATCAGATATGGTGCATGGTATTATCTCCATACTTTTATATTTACTAAGAGTTTCCGTAAGGCATAATATATGGTCTATATTTGAGTAGGACCAATGTGCTGCTGAGAAGAACATGTATCCACTTTATGATGTTTGATATATTCTATATATGTTGGTTAAGTCTAGGTTGTTGATTGTGCTATTGAGTTCTATAGTTTCTTTATTCAGCTTTTCTCTAGAAGATCTGTCTAATGGCGAGAGTTGTGTGTTAAAGTCACCCGTAATTATTGTGTTATAGCCTATTTGACACTTGAACTTGAGGAGAGTTTGTTTTATGACTTTGCAGCACCATTGTTTGGTGCATACAAATTGATAATTGTTATGTCTTGTTGGTGAATGGTGCCTTTTAACAGTATATAGTGTCCTTCTTTATCACCTTGATTAATTTAGGTTTGAAGTTGATTTTATTCGGTATGATTATGGCCACTCCTTCTTGCTTCTGAGGGCCAACATTGGCTGACAAGTCTTTCAGAATAAAATCATGTGATTTCCTGGATGAGATTCCCATTGCTCTGTGGAAAGCCACCTTGGGCCTAGATCTCAGTTTCAAAGGGCGACTCTCATGCGTGGCCTCCTAAAAACAAACACAATTCATTTCAATACTTCTATGAGGTAAGTTCCAGAACTCAGGTTCTAAGGGGAATCATACCAGAGTTCAAGCCCAGGTGGACCAAGTCATCTCTTCCAACCCCCACACAAATGACCACAATTAAAACGAAAACACTCCCACATGGCCCTCATCTTCGTCCATAAAGATACTCATCAAAAGTTCTGGATGGAGGATTCCATGAGGGTCGCAACCAAAGACAGTTTCCAGAATAAGCTCCCTTGCCTCTAATTTCCCTAGAGTCAGGGTGGCCTGGACACCCTTCCTGAGAACCAGGAGTGATCAAAAAGACCTGCCATTAATTCCGCTCTGTTTCTATAATTTGAGGCCTACTGAATGTCAGGTATAGATTTTTTATGCGATTTGGAGTCATGAGAAAACCCAAGCACATCTGCAGAGCATTGAAGAATTCATTTGACCAAAAGGATCTCTATTCTCACTTGAAGGAGGTCAGGAACCTAACAGAGGAAGGCAAGAATATTCATTCACAATGACTGCTCTTTTTGCCATTTTGGTTTTGAATGCACACATGGGATCTTTCTTTAGATCCATCAGGTGCTGAGAATCTAAGCCACAGCCTCACACAGGGCCAAGAGGCAGATTCAGACAAATCCCTTTTCAAAGCAATTAAGCAAAGAGCCACAGGTGATGCCTATTTATTTCCATTTGAAAATTTTTTCTTCAGAATTCACAAAGGGGTGGCCTGAGGCAAAGACCTTCCTGACATTCAGGGCAACAGAACCCTTGATTGGTATACTTAGCTTGAATTATGTTCTCCACCAAGGTCTCAGATAAATCGATATACAATGGCATAGGACCGTGTACCTCGGATGATTGAATGTAGAAGAGAACATCCAGTCAAAAAGGGATAGTCTGTAGGATTAGGAAGATAGTCAGTAGGTTTAGGAAGAATAGTGAGTCTAGGAGTTTGACCAAAAGTTCTTTAGCAATAGGGTTTCAGTTAGAGAGTGAATGTAAATGTCAGCACATGTGAAGAGACAGTCACAATGATGAACTGGGAAAAATATGTAGGAAAGCAGATATCACTAGAAAGATTAGGAATTCAGGCAAAGTATAAAGTGAGTGATAGGATTAGATATTTTCAACAGGCTTGAGGTTGAATATATAATCTTAGGAAGAAACAAATATGTAGTAACCAATATGATTGACAATTGAGAGCATTAGGCAACCTGGACATGGATGTTTTAGTAATCCATGCTCACTTTCCATTTAGGCTTTGGTACAATCATATGTGTGACCTTTGCATTTTGTGTCCAGAATACTACTGTGGTAAAATGTATATGTAGATCAGGTGACATGAGTATTTCTTCCACCATTACGGGGAGTAATATTCTGAAAACTTATAAGTTAGTACTGGTGATACAAATAGGTGTACCTTGTGTTTATGATTATTGAGATGATGCATGAATAGACCATATTGTGAATAAAGTATATAACTGGATCCAACTTTAAATAATGGATTGAGTTTGCATCTGAAAATATATTGGAAATCTTATATTGATATATATACAATCATTCAAACCAGTTATATATGTAATGGTAATATTAGGGTTACGGTTTATCGTGAAAAGTGAGTTTTGCTTCAAAAATGATTATGGAATCGAAAATAATGTGTTTAGAAAGAAGTCTAGTGAAAAGACCAGTAAAGAAACATGGAGGAATACATGTGTTCTGAAGTAGTAAGTAAATGAAAGTGAACCAAATGCCTATAAATTTGTGAAGTTGTGGATGACAAAATATATCCTATGATGTCTCTAAACTGATGAAAAAGTAATGTACCAGTGTTGAGTAAAAATGAACTTCAAAATACACATCATGTCCCATAGCAATCTACTTGCATTGATGTTAAACTGGGTCAGTTACTGTAGAAATATTAGGATTTGTAAACACCATCTACTGAACTTAGTTTTCAGTAGTAGGAAACCAATATGTATTTCAGGTATATGAATATTGCTGAGAATAATATTGTGAAAATTTGATTTTAAACCCACATACATGAATATGAATGAATTTAGGGAGTGCATAATAAAACACATTTTTTTCATTTTTTTTTAAATCTGGAGAATATATATATATATATATATATATATATATATATATATATATATATATACACACACACACACACACAAAGACACATTAATATTTAGCAATATATATGCCAATCGAAATTCATCATGAAATATAATTCATCCACATATCCAAAAATATTCATTTTACTGAACATAGATTTATGTATGGTGTTTTTCACTAGGAAGCTCACCCATAGGTTGAATTTTCAGTTCCTTCATTATTTAGGGAGAGTCATCTCTTCTCACAATTGAATATTCCAAAGTCAGTGAGCTAACAAGAATGTACGTGTGATAACAGGTAGGATACTATATATGCATAAAAAAATACATGTGCTGAATAGGATACAGAGAAAGGGAGACAGGAATTTACATATGTGATAATTTTAAAAAATCATGGAGAAATATTACAATGAAAAGTTGACTAGATTTAAAACACATACTCTTGATAAAGCAGAAGGCAAATACAAGTATACACCATGCTTCCTATGAAAGGCCTGTATTTCTATTCGGTTAGGTTTCTTTTTCTCCATGATATTAGAATTAGTAGTCAGAGTCTAGTAGGGTATGGGTTAGTGTCAGGGATTCAGTATTTCAAATGGAAAAAAGGAAAATGAATCTAATGTGTATGCAAACATGTGATACACAAAAATCTTCCCTCTCTCATCCAGAACAATGCCTTGACATAATCATCGCTAAAAGTAAGACACAATTAGATGAGAGGAGTTAGAAAATCTGTGAATACATATGTGGAATGGAAAATGCTCAGGAGTTCACAACACTGGAGGTGGTAGAACAGTTTCCAAAAGTAAGGGAGAGGGTAAACACTCCAGAAACATGGAGCTGTGCTGGCCTAAAGACTTCTTGCGAAACTTCCTCTGAGGTTGGGAACAAGAAATATATGTAACTGTCAGAAGATTTAGCTTCGTTTGTATTGACACCATGAAATCTGGGTGTGCATCTACGTGACCTGGAGAACTGGTTCCTTATTTTTTAATGAACATGACGCAGCAGTTCTGAATTCTCCCTTTGTAGGTAAACTGTGGCCACTGGGAGCTAAGTGTCTTTCCGTGTGGTCTGTGAAGCCATTTGGTCATCCTCCACTTTTCAGGGTGTTTCTTAGTGTTGCACTGGGAGTTTGGTATTTGCTTCACGAAATACAAGGAGTTCAACTGAGACACAATGCTGGAGGGAGTTCTGTCATGTGTGGTTGGTCAGGGTCGCCAAGAGAATGTACGAACCCGACTTCTATCCCACATAGCTTTCCCCTTGACTATAGCAACCTGATTCTGAACATTGCCCTAAAACCTCTCCATATGACAAAATGCCTTTACATATAAAGGTCTGCTGCCTGCACAATGTCAGTCGTAAGTCTTTCAAAGCCAATGGAAGATCCAGGTGGTCCTACCAAAAATATTTATTTACACACCTGCAGTCCACTGCTCTACGCCCACTACACAGCAGGCTCCAAATTACTGGCATCTCTGTTCTACACCATTTTCACTAAACCCAGTCAATCAAGGCACTGTCTGGTACACTCATGATCAGCAACAGGAAATCCAAAGGTTATCCAGTGCCACCTGGTCATGAGAATTTCAAGAATTTCATGGTATTAATCTAGTTATTTTTCAAAGATGAAGTTGGAGGCACTGTGGGTTTCAAATAATTAAGGAACCATTAAATGGTGAGGAAGCTCATTTCAATGAAAGCTCTGGAGAACACTCACAGGAAAGCCTTCCAAAAGAGTGGCCAAAAGGTCACATGAATCCAGACACATTGAGGTCTACAATGTGAGGTGCATATGTGTTTGGACTCTCAACTATGGCTGCCAAGTCTTTAAGAATCAAATCATGTGATATCCTGGCTCAGAATCCCCAAGCTCTGTGGAAAGCCATCCTGAGCCTAGATGTCAGTTTCCATAGGCGATTCTCATGTGTGGCCTCCTAAAATCCCAACACTATTTTTTGCAATACTTCTCTGAGGTCAGATCCAGAACTCAGTCTCTAAGGGGAATCACACCAGATTTCAAGCCCAGGTGATCCCAGTCATCTCTTCCAACTACCACACAAATTACCACAATTAAAACAAGAACACTCCCATATGGCCCTCATCTTCTTCCATATAGACACTCATCATAATCTGGCTGGAGGTTTCCATGAGGGGTGCAGACCAAGACAGAGTCCAATATAAGCTCCTTTGACCCTCATTTGCCTAAAGTCAAGGTGGCATGGACACCATTCCTGTGAACCAGGAGTGATCAAATAGGCCTGCCGTTAATACCGCTCCAATTTTCCAATTTGAGGCCTACTGACTGTGGGGTTTAGATTCTTTATGTGAATGTTAGTCATGAGAAAACCAAGAAACTATGGGCTAGCCTCTGCAGGTTTTGAAGAACTCATTTGACCCAAAGGATCCCTATTTTCACTTGATGGAGTTCAGGAACCTTACAGAGGAAGTCAGAGACTTCATCCCAATGACTGCTCTTTTGGCCATTTTTCTTTTGGATGCACACATGGGAACTTTCTTTAGATCCATCAGGTGCTGAGAATCTAAGCCACAGCCACACACAGGGCCAAAAGCCTGATTCAGACACATCCCTTTCCAAAGCACTTAAGGAAAGAGCCACAGGTATGTCCAATCATTTCCATTTGAAAACTGTTTTCTTCAGGCTTCACAAAGGGGTGGCCTGAGGCAAAGACCTTCCTGACATTCAGGGCAACAGAACAATAGGTAAGCAAAAGGCCCAAAGCAGGGTTGCTCCACTGAGACTTTCCTGGTCACACTGATATCTGAGTTTTCTGAGATGCTCCCCATTCCCTACATCTATCCAGTACATTGCCATGTCACAGAGCTTTGAGGTGGTACATATCTTGGACACAAAACCATTGGTCTATTCTTGAGATTGACTGGAATTCAGGAAGAAAACAGGAACTTAGGAACATAGCAGGTGTTGCCCATTGATAAGGCAAGCTACAGTCCATTCATAAATGGGGCAATATGAATGCTGAGAAGCTTTCTACTAGACACGACACATCCATTGATAAATTATCTTTTCTAATGTCTACAACCACGGACACAGTGGGATACACAGACATAGAAACACTCGCCATGTTAAATGACTTACTAGAAACAGTCCACTTTAAACGAAACAAACCGACTTTCCTACCTATTCTCAGAAAATGAGACAAAACCACAAACCCACAAAGGCACCTCCTTCCCTCAAGTAGGTCTGTGACTATCCGGAGTGTCCTCTGACTTGTAGGCCATAATATGTTCCCCCAAAATGGCCTGTCCTGTCTCAGATCTGGTCTCCTTGTCCAACTCTGTGAACTTCTCAGGAGCCAACGTTGAGCCACTACCTGCTTTCTCAAGAAAATCCCCGCTTCCAAGCTTTCCTGGCATTTGGCCTTCTCACGTTTGTAGTTACCAAGAAAGACTGACTCTGTCCTTGGTAAATCCAAAAAAGTGAGACCACTGGGACTGGGACTGCGACTGGCTCTGATTGCCTGTATTCCTGGATCCCAAGTTCAGAGAGTTCCATCACCAAGGAAGTGAGGTGAGGTCACTTCCTTCAGGAAGTGACTGAATAAAGTCACTGCCAAGACAGTGACTGAATGAAGTCACTGTCTTGGCAACCACTTTGTCCAAACTGTTGCTTCCAAGGGTCCCATGAGATTGAGGCTGCCCCTACTTCCTGTGACACTTTTACAACTTAGAATGGTATATCAACCATAGGCACCCAGGAATAGATCTACACACAGGCCTGGATTGGTCCATGTTCTCTACATTAAGAAGAGAATCTGATTCAGACACAACCTTTAATCCTGACTGAGTTGTTTGCCATGGAAGATGACTTTTGGTCTCTCAGGTCCTTCATACCTGCCTACATCTTCTCCAGGGATCATTTCTGCATGGACCTTTGAGGTTCTCAGCAGGTGGAAGTTTCCCTACATTTCTGTATTGTAAGATCAACTCTTTCCCTGCTCTTCTGTAAAGTTAGATTGAGGGAACAGTGTATGATTATGGTTAAAAACATCTTTGATTTGAGATAGAAATCATTGTGCTGGATGAATAATGGTATTGGGAACTTGCTATGTGTATAAGAATATATAGATGTAATATATGTATGAAAAAAGAAATCTAAGTATGATTTGAAGCCCAGAAGGGCATTGGGCCCTTGATTGGGATACGCAGCATTGAATTACATTCTGCAGAGATGTCTCAGATAAATCGATATACAATGGCATAGGACCTTGTACCTTGGATGAATTAATGTAGAAGGAACATCCAGTCAAAAAGTGATAGTCGGTAGTGAAAGGTTAATAAAATAGGTACTTGTCATTTCCTGTTTTTCTGTATGCTTAACAAAACACTGTTGAAATCTTGAGAAATGTTTGCTAATCTTGTTCTAGAATGTACTGTTCCCAACTGCCAAACTTCAGAATGTACTGCCTCACTCGGTGTCACGCGAACCACCCACTCACCCTTACCCATCAGTAAACTTCCCTCCCTTCCCTCTCCAAAAAGGTATATAAGCTCTGCATAAGCTGTTCTCAGAGCTCTCTGCTCTATTTAAGTTAGCTCTGAGGCCCAGCATGCTGGTCCGAAAAAAACCCTTTGCTGTTGCATGAGACAGTCTCTTGGTAGTCTCTTCCTCCGACACTCGCCTGACCTTTACATATTGAGGTTCCACCGAGTTCTGGCAGTGGTGGATGAGAGACCCCAATGGGCTCCTCTCGGAGCAAGTAAGGCACCTCTTTCTGGTTTCAGGTATCATGTTAGGGCTTGGAAAAATTGCTGGCGATGAAGAGCCTGGGCTCTCTCTGACGGTGGCTGAGAGATGTGTCACAGAGACACAGCGCACCTCCCTGGGGGACCCCGCAGAGGACTCGGGAAATCAAGGAACAATAGCCTCCTCGACTCAGTGATATTTTGTTTTAGATTTGGTATTGCCATCCCATCGGGTTTTGCCGGCTACGCATTCCTGGTATCAGTGTTGGACGTCCATTGCCTGTCTTTATGGTCTTGTCTTATCTGTGTCGTGTGTCATTGCTTTTTCTGTTTGTGTACCTTTCATTATGGGACAGAGCACTTCAATGCCTCTGTCCCTGACACATGATCACTGGACCAATGTCTGCTTAAGGGCTCAGAATCTTTCTTTTTTTAGTAAAACGCTGGACTGGGCAGACTCTCTGTGCCTCAGAATGGCCCATCTTTGGAGTCGTATGGCCCCTAGAAGGATCTTTCTACTTCCCACTAATTTAAAAAGTCAGAGATATTGTCTTTCAGCCAGGGCCACATAGCCATCCTGATCAACAGACATATATCTTAACTTTGCAGGACCTCTGCAAATCTCCTCCTCCATGGGTGAAGCCTTTCTTTGCCCCTGCCTCTGCTCCTACTCCTTCCCCCATGATCTCTCAAACCCTCACCTCTTCCTCCTCCTCCACCCTCTGTTCTCCCTGAGTCACAAGATTTGACTCTACTGGACTCTTCTCCCCCTCCTTATCCCCTGCCCTCGTCCCCTAACACACGACACACTCTAAGTGATTCCCCTGCTGCTGACTAAGCCTCTCTACCATTGGAGGAAGCTAAGCCGGTAATAGGATCTGATAATGGACCGATGTTCATGGCCCAGGTAAGTCAGGGGTTAGCCAGGAACCTGGAAATTAATTGGAAGTTATATTGTGCTTATAGACCCCATAGTTCAGGACAAGTAGAAAGAATGAATAGAACCATTAAAGAGACCTTAACAAAATTAAGCTTAGAGACCAGCATAAAAGTTTGGACTATGCTCCTTCCTTTTGCAATGTTTCATGCAAGAAAAAATCCCTCTGTTACTTTGAGTAACCTTACCCCCTGTGAAATTCTCTATGGTAGCCCTTCTCCAGTAAGGGTCCTAAGCCCAACTGTGAGACCTAAGGATCCTTTCCACACCCCTTTGCTTGACAGATTTAAAGCTCTTGAAAGAACTCAGTGATACCTGTGAAAATAGCTGGCCACTGCCTACCAAACTGGGGACCAGAGGATTCCACATCCATATCAAGTAAGAGACTTCATCTATGTAAGATGACATAAGGTGTCATCCCTGGAACCCCGCTGGAAAGGACCATACCAGGTGCTACTTATAACACGTACAGTGGTAAAGATAAACAGAATCACTTCCTGGATCCATGCCTCTCATCTAAATCCTGCTCCCTGTCCAGAATCTTTCTGGAAACTGGAAAAGACTGGTAACAGTTTCAAATTGTGTATTCGCCATGTGGATAAGGTTATATACTCTCCCCTTGGCCACAAGTAGTCCTAACCCTCATCAGCCTGTTAAGCAGCGATGGCTGATCACTAATCCTACTGGAAAAGAAGTATAATCTATCTCACATACAGCCCCCTTAGGGACCTGGTGGCCATCTCTCCACCCAGACTTTTGTCAGCTGGCTATAGGTCTTTCCTATTGGGATATCCCTGATGAAGAGGATCCTACTAAAATACCATTAAATCCCTTCCGTACCATAGATAATGAAAACAAACATTATGGATGTAGGGACACATGAGCCAGATGCAGGTTGGCTAGCCTAGATTACTATGGTTGCCCGGCAGACTATCAAAGCCACAAACAGTAACGGCTTTGTGGGGAAAAATCCGACTTCTTCTGTATGTCATGGAGATGTGAGCATTCAGGGGCTGCCTAATGAAACCCCAATTCTTCATCAAATTCAGTACACAGCATTGGCCATAATACCAATTAGACAACCAAAAACTATGGCCCCCAGAGGGGTCTCTAGATCCTCAAATTTTGCGTGAACTTTTTAACTTCTGCAAGTGCTCAAAAGGGTGAAAGGAGATTCTCTTATGTGGAAGCCTTTTCCCTCCTTCACTCACATCCTGAACTATGCTTTTCCAATAGATCCTTATCCTCAGCCTTCTGCTCAAGACTCTCTGCTGTCACTCCCACCTCAGCAACCTAATTTCTCCCCTCCAATTACTGGATCAGAAATCCAAACCTCCACCAGTTCTCAGACCATTGCCCCCTTGCTGAGGTAGCAGGTACATAGGTACCCCTCCACCGACTCATTCCTCTCTTCTCCTGTCAGTGCCCACACCGGGTCCCACCAGGTCCTCTTTCCAGCTAACCCAAAGCTCAAACAAGCTGAGGAGAGCCCTCAGACCCTTATCCAAGATGTAATATAAATGGCCATTAAAGTTGCTTTGTCATCACTGAAAACAGGTTACTAAAATTTAAAGTCCCTCATGGGATTTTGGGATACTGACTCCCGTCTTCTGGTCTGCTCTACCTGTTCTACTGCTCAAGTTTTGTTGCTAGGAAATTCCCAAACCCTTTTTCCATTATTCTTTTACATCTCTCTTTTTCCTCATTCTCAGATCCTTGGAGCTGCTCTCAGCCCCACCTTCCCCATCTTCCCCCTGTGTACCAGGCCCAGAGAAAAGTCTTAAATGACCTTCTCCAGAAGTCTTCACTATGGCTGAGTTTTGAACTTTCACCAAAAGAGTCCCTATAAAGAGTTCAATGTAGATAGACTTTCTCTTTTCATATTGCCCTGTCCTACTTGGCCACTGGCTAAAAAACTCAGTAGTTCTAAGCTAGACACCCCCTAACTAGTTTTTCACAAAATATGTGAACAAGGCCTCTGGCCTTCAGCTGGGGCTTCACAGAAATGGCTACATTTTTAAGATAAAAAAATTACCAACTGGGTTCCGTGGTAACAGCTGGCAGGGGGAAAATAAGAAAGGGAAGAAAAAGCTCTCCCCCTCCCAGGTGTTCTTGAAAAGTTAACTTGCCCAGAACAGAGGAAAAAACAGAAACAAATACTGCTTTTTTGAACTTCTGCAGATTGTAAACTTCTGAGCCCCATCCCTTATATGTTGGGAACAAAATTCTGAAACTACCTAAAGTTGGCATTCAGGGGATTAATTGATTACAACAGAAACAATGCCCTCTGAATCCGGTTGCAACCAAATAGGACTGTTTCCCTGTCTTTGGTACTATCTTAGGTGCCTTGCTTTGTCCGTCCCTACAACAGCATAATTCTATATACTTAAACATTGTTTATGTTTTCATGAAATGGTCAACAGATGTGATTAATTTTGTAATGGTGCAGATGTTTCCCAGAATGCTCTATCATGACACAGGTTCATTTGAAGATCAAATGGGGGGGGGCATACAACCGGTTCCACTGGGAACATATATCCCTCAATTTAGCCATCCTATTAGGAACAGGAGTTGCTGCACGGGTGGGCACAGGAACCACTGCCATTGTCCATGGGACACAACAATTGACCCAATTAGAAGCAGCAATAGAGCAAAACTAAGATATTAGAAACCTCCATCAGAGCTTTGCATGAATCTTTAACCTCTCTCTCTGAAGTTGTTTTACAGAACAGTTGAGGGTTGGACCTC
The DNA here is from genome assembly GCF_048772815.1 of Callospermophilus lateralis. Taxonomy (NCBI): domain Eukaryota; kingdom Metazoa; phylum Chordata; class Mammalia; order Rodentia; family Sciuridae; genus Callospermophilus; species Callospermophilus lateralis. The sequence continues at coordinate 44,309 of NW_027516521.1, read as the reverse complement.
CTCTTCATTAGAGAAGGAGGCCTTTGTGCTGCATTGAGGGAAGAATGTTGTTTTAATTCTGACCATACTGGAGTTGTAATAAAATCTATGAGTAAATTTTTAAAAGACACCTTGAAAAGCATCAACAAGAGAGAGAGGCCCAAAAAGGGTGGCTTGAGTCTTGGTTCACACACTCCCCCTGGTTAACTACGTTTTTATCAACCCTGGCCGGTCCAATAATAATCCTCATATTATTGCTAACTACAAAACCCTGTTTGCTCAACCGTGTAATTTCTTTTCTCCAAGTTCAAATTGGACGAGTTAAACTTATGGTAATACCCCACTAGCAGACATAGAATTTGACACCCTCCAGTGATCATTTTTATGATTAAAAGTAGCCAGAAGAAGAAGTGGGGAATTAAAGGTTAATAAAATAGGTACTTGTCACTTCTTGTTTTTCTGTATGCTTACCAAAACACTGTTGAAATCTTGAGAAATGCTTGCAAATCTTGTTCCCAGAATGTTCTGTCCCCAACTGCCAAACTGCAGAATGTACTCCCTCACCCAGTTGCATGCAAACCACCCACTCGCCCTGACCCATCAATAAAATTCCCTCCCTGCCCTCTCCAGGGAAAGTATATAAGCTCTAATTAAGCTATTCTCAGGGCTATCTGCTCTATTCAAGTGAGCTCTGAGCCCCAGCATGCTGGACACCCAATAAACCCTTTGATGTTGCATGAGATAATCTGTTGGTGGTCTCCTCCTCCGAAGCACACCCCACATTTACTTGGATGATTGAATGTAGAAGAGAACATCCAGTCAAAAAGGGATAGTCAATAGCATTAGGAAGATAGTCAGTACTTTTAGGAAGAAGGGTGAGTATAGGAATTGGAACAAAAGTTCTTTAGCAATAGGGTTTCGATTAGAGAGTGAATGTAAATTTCAGCACAGGTGAAGAGTCAGTCACATTGATGAACAGGTGAAAATATGTAGGAGAGCAGATATCAATAGAGACATTACGAAATCAGGCAAAGTATAAAGTGAGTGATAGGATTAGACATTTTGAAATGGGTTGAGTTTAAATATATAATCTTAGGAAGAAACAAATATGTAGTCACAAATAGGATGGACATTTGAGAGCATTAGGAAAATTTCAGGTGGATGAATATTTCTCAGAATAATCTTGTGAATAGTTGATTATAAATTCACATACAGGAACATGAATGAATTTAGGGAGTGTATATAAGACACATCTATTTCATATTGTGAAAAATCTGGAGAATATATATATATATATATATATATATATATATATATATATATATATATATATATATTTACACAAAACACACACACACAGACAAAAAAGTAGCAATATATATGTCAATCAAAATTCATTATAAAATATATATTATCCACAGATCTGAAAATATTCATTTTGCTGTACATAGATTTATGTATAATGCTGTTCAACTAGCAAGCTCACCCATAGGTTGAATATTCAGTTCCAACAGGTTTAGGAGGAGTGATCTCTTCTAACAATTTGTATCTGCCAAGTCAGCCATCTCACAAGAATGTACGTGTGGTACCAGGTAGGAATCTATATGTTCATATAAGAATATAGAGAAAGGGAGACAGGAATTCACATATTTGTTAACCCTAAAAATACATGGACAACTATTTCAACAAAAAATTTACCAGATTCAGAACTCCAACTCTGTATTATGCAAAAAGGCAAGTCCAACTATACACCATGCCTACACTGAACTACTTGTATTTCTATTCTGTTTGGGTTAGTTTTTCCATCATATTAGGATTAGTAGTCAGAGTCTGGTCGGGAATGGGTTAGAGTCAGGGATTCAGTATTTTGAATGGAAAATAGGAAACTGAATCCAATGTGTATGCAAATATGTGTTACAGAAAAATCTTCCCACTCTCCTCCAGAACAATGCCTTGACATTACCTTCGCCCCAAGTAAGACACAATTAGAGGAGAAGAGTTAGAAAATCTGTGAATACCTATCTGGAATGGAAAATGCTCCAGATTTCACATCTTTCGAGGTGGTAGAGGAGTTTCCAAAAGTAAGGGACAGGGTAAACACTACATAAACATGGAGCTCTGCTGGTCTAAAGACTTTTTTAGAATCTGCCTTTGAGTTTGGGAACTTAAAATATTGTTGTCAGGAGCTTTAGCTTTATTTGTAGTGAGACAATCAATGCTTGATCTGCATCTATGTGGCCTGGAGGACATGGTTACTTATTTTCCAATAAAAATGAGGCAGCAGTGCTTAATTCTGTCTTTGTAGGTAAACTGTGGCCACTGAGGGCTAAGTGTCTCCCTGTGTGGACTGTGAAACCACTTGGTCATCCTCCAATTTTTGTGGTGTTTTTTGCTGCTGCACTGGGAGTTTGGTATTTGCTTCATGAAATACAATGAGTTCAAATGGGACACAGTGCTGAAGGGAGTTCTGTCAGGTGTGGTGGGCAGGGTCTCCAGGAGAATTTACCAACCAGGGTTCTATCCCCCGTAGCTTGCCCCCTTGACAATAGCAACATGATTCTGGACATTGCCCTGAAACCTCTCCATATAAAAATATGCCTTTACATATATGGGTCTGATGGCTGCACCATGTCAGTCACAAGCCATTTGGAAGCCAATGGAAGATCCACATGGCCCCACCACAGATGTTTTATCACTCACTTGCATAACACTGCTCTAGGTCTACTACTCACCATGCTCCAACTTACTGGCATCTCGGTTCTACACCATTTTCATGAAACCCAGTCAATCAAGGCCCTGTTTGGTATACTCATGATCATCAACAGGACATCAAAGGTCCTCCAGTGCCAGCTGGTCATGGGAATTTCAAAAATGTCATGGTAATTATCTAGCAATTTTTCACGGATGAAGTTGGAGGCACTGTGGGTTTCAATTCATTCAGGAACCATTGAAAGGTTAGGAAGCTAATTTCAGGGAAAGCTCTGGAGCACTCTCACAGGCAAGGACACCCAAAGAGTGGCCAAAAAGTCACATGAAGCCAGGCGAATTGAGGTCTATAAAGCGAGATCCATGTGTGTTTTGAATCTCAATTATGCCTGCCAAGTCTTTCAGAATAAAATCATGTAATATCCTGGCTGAGATTCCCAGTGTTCTGTGGAAAGCCAACCTGTGCCTAGATCTCAGGTTCCAATGGCAACTTCATGCCTGGCCTCCTAAAATTCCAACATAATTAATGGCAATACTTCTCTGAGGTTAGTTCCAGACTCAGACTCTAAGGGGTATCACACCAGAGTTCAAGCCCAGGTGGACCCAGACAACTCTTCCAACCGCGACACAAATGAAAACAATTAAAACCAAAATACTCCCACATGGCCCTCTTGTTTTTCCATATAGACACTCATCATAACCTCTGCCTGGAGTTTTCCATGAGGGGCGCAGCCAAAGAAAATGTCCAAAATAAGCTTCTTGCACCTCTTTTGCCTAACTTCAGGGTGGCCTGGACACCCTTCCTGTGAACCAGGAGTGATCAAATAGGCCTGCCCTTAATACTGCTCCGCTTATCCAATTTGAGGCTCTCTGACTGTGGGGTCTAGATTCTTTATGTGAATTGGAGTCATGAGAAGAGCCAAGCACCTCTGCAGAGATTTGAAGAACTGATTTGACCCAAAGGATCTCTATACTGACTTGATGGATTTCAGAAACCTAACAAAGGAAGGCAATAGAATTCATGCACATTGACTGAACTTTTTGCCATTTTGGTTTAGATGCACATATGGGATCTTTCTTTACATCCATCATGAGCTGAGAATCTAAGCCACAGTCTAACACAGGGCAAAGGGCCTGAATCAGACACATCCTTTTCCAAGGCAATTAAGCAAAGAGCCACAGGTGATGCCCATTCATTTCCATTTGAAAACTGTTTTCTTCAGGCTTCACAAAGGGGTTGCATGAGGCAAAGACCTTCCTGACATTCAGGGCAACAGAACAATAGGTAAGCAAAAGGACCAAAGCAGGATATCTCCACTGAGACTTTCTTGGTCAAACTGATATCTGAGTTTTCTGAGATGCTGACCATTCCCTTCAGGTATCCAGTACATAGCCATGTCAAAGACCTTGGAGTTGGTACATATCTTGGACACAAAACCATGAGCCTATTCTGGCTAGTGGCCAGAATTCAGGAAGAAAACAGGGACTTAGGAAGGTAGTAGGTGTTGCCCATGCATAAGGCAAGGTGCACTCCATTTATAAATTGGGCAGGATGATTGCTGGGAAACTTTATACTAGACAGGACACATCCATTGTTGCAATCTCTTTTCTCAAGTCTACAAACACGGAAACACTGGTATACACAGACATGGAAACACTCACCTCGTCAAACGACTTACTAGAAAAAGTTCACTCAAAAACAATCAAATCGCCTTTTGTATCTATTCTCAGAACATGAGACAAACCACAAACCCACACCCACTGCCACAAAGGCACCTCCTTCCCCCAAGTAGGTCTGTGACAAACAGGAGTGTCCTCTGACTGGTGGGCCATACTATGTTCCCCCGAAATGGCCTGTCCTCTCTCAGATCTGGTTTCCTTGGCCAACTCTGTGAAGTTGTCAGGAAAAAGTGGTGAGCCACTACCTACTTTCTCAAGAAAAGTCCCTCTTCAGAGCTCTCCAGGCATTTGGTCATCCTCACATCAGTAGGTACCAAAAATGACTGACTCTGTCCTTGGTAACTCCAAACAAGTGAGACCGCTGGGACTGGGACTAGGACTGCCTCTGGGTGCCTGGCTTCTTGGATACCAAGTTCAGAGAGTTCCATCACCAAGAAAATGAGGTATGTCACTTTCTTTGGAACTGAATGAGGTCACTGCCTTGGCAACCCCTTTGTCCTAAGAGTTGATTCCAAGGGTCCCATGAGATGGAGGTTTCCCCTACTTCCTGTGACACTTTCACAAGTTAGAATGGCATATCAACCATAGTCACCCACGAAGAGCTCTCCACACAGGCCTGGTTTTGTCCATCTTCTCTACAATAAGAAGAGAGAGGCTGATTCAGACACACCCCTTCAACCTGACCAGGGTGTTTGCCATGGAAGATGACTTTTGCTCTCTCAGGTCCTTCATAACTGCCTACAACTTCTCCAGGTATCATTTCTGCATGGACCTTTGAGGTTCTCAGCAGGTGGAAGGTCCCCGACTTTCCTGTATTGTAAGAACCACTCTGTCCTTGCTCTTCTGTAAAATGAGATTGAGGGAACAGTGTATATTTAGGGTTAATAACAGGTTCGATTTGGGTTACGAATCATTCTGTGCGATGAATAATGGTATTGGGAACCTGCTATCTTTACAAGAATATAGAGGTAAAATATAAGTATGACAACAGAAATCTAGGTATGATTTGAAGCCCAGAAGGGCATTGGGGCCTTGATTGGGATACTTAGCTTTGAATTATGTTCTGCAATGATGTCTCAGATAATTCGATATACAATGGCATAGGACCTTGTACCTTGGATGATTGAATGTAGAAGATAACATCCAGTCAAAAAGTGATAGTCGGTAGGATTAGGATGATAGTCGGTAGCTTTAGGAAGAAGAGTGAGTATAGGATTTGGACCAAAAGTTCTTTAGCAATAGGGTTTCGGTTATAGAGTGAATCTAAAGGTCAGCACATTTGAAGAGTCAGTCACTAGGATCAACTTGGGAAAATATGTAGAAAAGCAGATATCAATAGAAACATTACGAAATCAGACAAAGTATAAAGTGAGTGATAGGATTAGACATTTTCAACAGGGTTGAGTTTGAATATATAAATTAGGAAGAAACAAATATATAGTCACCAATAGGATTGACAATTGACAGCATTAGGCAACCTGGACATGGATGTTTTAGTAATCCATGTTCACTTTCCATTTAGGCTTTGGTACAATCATAAATGTGACCTTTACATTTTTTGTCCAGAATATTACTGTGATAAAATGCATATGTAGATCAGATGACATGAGTATTTCTTCCGCCATTTCTGGAAGGAATATATTGAAGATGTAAAATTAGAATCGGGGATACAAAGAGGTGTACCCTGTGTCTATGAATATAGAGATAAAGCATGAATATACCCTAATGTGAATAAATAATATAACTTTTTTCAACTTTGAAAAATGAATTGAACTGATATCTGAAAAATTACAGGAAATCGTATATTGATATACAATCATTCATTCCAACCAGTTATACATCTAATGGTAATATTGGTGTTTTGGTTTATCATGAAGAGTGTGTGAGTTTTGCTTCAAAAGTGACTACGAAAATTGAAAATAATGTGTTTGGAAAGAAGACTCATGAAAAGACCACAAGAAACCCTGACAATACATGTGTTCTGAAGCAAGAAGTGATTAAAGTTGAAACAAATGCCTATAAATTTGTGAACTTGTGGATGAAATGTATATCCTATGATGTGCAAAAACTGAAGAAATAATAACATACCAGTGTCGAATACAAATGAATGAAAAATTGCATATCATGTCCCATATGAATCTACTGGCATTGATGTTAGACTGGGTCAGTTACTGTAGAATAATTAGGATTTGTATGCACCATTCCCTGAAGTTAGTTTTCAGTACTAGGAAACAAATATGTATTTTAGGTAGATGAATATTTCTGAGAATAATCTTGTGAAAAGTTGATTAAAAATCCACATACATGAACCTGAATAAATTTAGAGAGTGTATATTAGACACATATATTTCATATTTTGAAAAATCTGGAGAGTGTATACACACACACACACACACACACACACACGCACACAAAACATAGACATTAAAAAGTAAATGCCAATCGAAATTCATCAGTAAATATATATCATCCATAGATGCAAAAATATTTATTTTACTGAACATGAGTTTATATATAATGTTGTTCTACTAGGACGCTCCTTATAGTTTGAATTTTCAGTTCCAACAGTGTTTAGGAGGAGTGATCTCTTCTCACAATTTGTATCTGCCAAGACAGCCACCTCACAAAAATGTACGTGTGATACCTGGTAGGATTCTATATGTGCATATAAATATACATGTGTGAATAGGCTACAGAAAAAGGGAAACAAGAATTCACATATTTGTTAACTTTAAAAACACATGGAGAATATTTCAATTAAAATTTGACTAGATTTATAACTCCTACCTTATATAATGCAAAAGGAAAGTCCAACTATACAACATGTCTGCTCTGAACTGCCTGTATTTCTATTGTGTTTGGGTTAATTTTCGCCATTATATTAGGATGAATAATCTGAGTCTACTAGGTAGGGGTTAGTGTCAGGGATTGAGTATTTCAAACGGAAAATTGGAAAATGAATCCAATGTGTATGTAAATAGGTGCTGCACAAATATCCTCCCACTCTCATCCTGAACAATGCCTTGACATTACCTTCGCCCCAAATAAGACACAATTAGTGGAGAAGAGTTACAAAATCAGTGAATACATATCTGGAATGGAAAATGCTCAGGAGTTCACAAACTTCGAGGTGGTAGAGGAGTTTTCAAAAGTAAGGGACAGGGTAAATACTCCAAAAACATGGAGCTCTGCTGGTCTAAAAACTTTTTGAGAAACTGCCTCTGAGGTTCCGCACTTGAAATATATGTTGTTGTCATGAGATTTGGCTTCCTTTGTAGTGAGACCATCAAACCTGGGTCTGCATCTATGTGACCTGGAGGACATGGTTTCTTATTTTCCAATGAACAAGATGCAGCAGTACTGAATCCTCTCTTTGTAGGTAAACTGAGGCCCCTGAGGACTAAGTGTCTCCCTGTGTGGACTGTGCAGCCAATTGGTCCTCCTCCAATTTTTGTGGTGTTTTTGCTGCTGCACTGTGAGTTTTGTATTTGCTTCACGAAATACTAGAAGCTCAACAGGGACACAGTGCTGGAGATAGTTCTGTCACGTGTGGTGGGTCAGGGTCTGAGGAGAATGTACCAACTAGGCTTCTATCTCTCATCACTTGCACCATTGCCCACTTGCCATATCAAACTGATTCTTAACATTCCCCTGAAAAGCCTCCATATAACAAGATGCCTTTACATATAAGGGTCTGCTGGCTGCACCATGTCAGTAACAAGTCATTTGGAATCCAATGGTAGATCCTCATTGCCCTACCACGGATGTTTTATCAAACACCTGCCCACCACTGCTTTAGACCCACTACTCAGCAGGCTCCAACTTACTGGCATCTTTGTTCTACACCATTTTCATGAAACCCAGTCAATCGAGCCACTGTCTGGTATACTCATGATGAGCAACAGGACATCCAAAGTTTCTCCAGTGCCACCCGGTCATGGGAATTTCAAAAATTTCATGGTATTTATGTAGCCATTTTTCAAGGATGATGTTGGAGGCACTGTGGGTTTCAATTCATTCAGCATCCATTAAATGGTGAGGAAGCTCATTTCAATGAAAGCTCTGGAGAACTCTCAGAGGCAAGGCTTCCCAAAGAGTGGCCAAAAGGTCACATGAAGCCAGGCCCATTGAGGTCTACAATGTGAGTTCCATGTGTTGTTTTACCTCTAAACTATGGCTGCCCAGTGTTTAAGAATAAAATCATGTGATATCCTGGCTGAGATTCCCAGGCCTCTGTGGAAAGCCACCCTGGACCTAGATCTCAGTTTCCAAGGGCGACTTTCATATGTGGCCTCCTAAAATCCCAACAAAATTCATGGCAATTCTTCTCTGAGTTCAGTTCCAAACTCAGTCTCTAAGGGGACTCACACCAGAGTTCAAGCCCAGGTTGACCCAGTCATTTCTTTCAACCGCCACACAAATGACCAAAATTAAAACTAAAACACTCCCACATGGCCCTCATCTTATTCCATATAGTCACTCATCTTAACCTCTGGCTGGAGGTTTCCATGAGTGGTGCAGCTCAAGACAGTGTCCAAAATCAGCTCGCTTGTCCCTCATTTGCCTAAAGTCAGGGTGGCCTGGACACCGTTTCTGTGAACCAGGAGTGATCAAATAAGCCTGCCGTTAATACTTCTGTGTTTCTCCATTTTGAGGCCTACTGATTTCAGGTATCGATTCTTTATGTGATTTTGAGTTTTGGAAAAACCCAAGCACCTCTACAGGGCTTTGAAAAACTCATTTGACCCAAAGAATCCCTATTCTCACTTGATGGAGTTCAGGAACCTAACAGAGGAAGCAAAGAGACTTCATCCACAATGAATAATTTTTTTTACCATTATGGTTTTGGATGCACACATGGGATAATTCTTTAGATCCATCAGGTGCTGAGAATCTAAGTCACAGCCACACACATGGCCAAGGGGCTAATTCAGACACATCCCTTCCCAAAGCAATAAAGCAAAGAACCACAGGTGATGCCCATTCATTTCGATTTGAAAACTGTTTTCTTCAGGCTTCACAAAGGGGTGACTTGAGGCAAAGAACTTCCTGACATTCAGTGCAACACAACAATAAGTAAGCAAAAGGCCCAAAGCAGGGTTTCTCCATTGAGACTTTCCTGGTTACACTGATATCTGAGTTTTCTGAGATGCTCGCCATTCTCTTCAGCTATCCAGTACATGGCCATGTCACAGAGTTTGGAGGTGGTACATATTTTGGACACAAAACCATGGGCCGATTCTTGAGATTGGCCGGAATTCAGGAAGAAAACAGGAACTGTGAATAAAATAACTTTTTTCAACTTTAAATAATGAATTGAACCGATATCTGAAAAATTACAGGAAATCGTATATTGATATACAATCATTCATTCCAACCAGTTATACATCTAATGGTAATTATAGTGTTTTGGTTTACCATGAAAAGTGTGTGAGTTTTGCTTCAAAAGTGATTATGGAAATTGAAAATAATGTGTTTGGGAAGAAGTCTCATGAAATGACCAGTCAAGAAACCCTGACAATACATGTTTTCTGAAGCAAGAAGTGATTAATGTTGAAACAAATGCCTATAAATTTGTGAACTTGTGGATGAAGTGTATAACCTAAGATGGGCAAAACTGAAGAAATAATAATATACCAGTGTTGAATACATATGAACATCAACTTACATATCATGTTCTATAGGATTCTAATTGCATTGATGTTAGACTGGGTCAGTTACTTTAGAATAATTAGAATTTGTGTGCACCATTCATTGAAGTTAGTTTTCAGTACTAGGAAACAAATATGTATTTCAGGTGGATGAATATTTCTGAGAATAATCTTGTGAAAAGTTGATTATAAATCCACATACATGAATATGAATGAATTTAGAGAATGTACATTAGACACATATATTTCATATTTTGAAAAATCTGGAGAGTGTATACACACAGACACACACACACACACACAAAACACAGACATTAGAAACTAGCAATATAAATGCCAATTGAAATTCATCAGTAAATATATATCATCCACAGATGCAAAAATATTTATTTTACTGAACATGATATTATGTATAATGTTGTTCTACTAGGAAGCTCCCCTATAGGTTGAATTTTCAGTTCCAACAGCGTTTAGGAGGAGTGATCTCTTCTCACAATTTGTATCTATCAAGTCAGCCACTTCACAAAAATGTACGTGTGATACCTGGTAGGATTCTATATATGCATATAAATATACAAGTGTGAATAGGCTAAAGAGAAAGGGATACAAGAATTCTCATATTTGTTAACTTTAAAAACTCAAGGAGAATTTTTTCTATTAAAAATTGACTCGATTTATAACTCCTACCTTATATAATGCAGAATGCAAGTCCAACTATACAACATGCCTCCAATGAACTGTAGGTTTTATATAGGTTTGGGTTATTTCTATAGGTTTGTGTTATTTTTCTCTATCATATTAGGATGAGTTGTCTGAGTCTAGTAGGTATGGGTCAGTGTCAGGGATTCGGGATTTCAAAAGGAAAATTGGAAATTGAATCCAATTTGTATGCAAATATATGCTGCACAAATATCCTCCCACTCTCATCCAGAACAATGCCTTGACATTACCTTCACCCCAAGTAAGACACAATTAGAGGATTAGAGTTAGAAAATATGTGAATACATATCTGGACTGGAAAATGCTCAGGAGTTCACAACCTTGGAGGTTGTAAAGGAGTTTCCAAAAGTAAGGGACAGGGTAAACACTGCACAAACATGGAGCTCTGCTGGCCTAAAACCTTTTTGAGAAACTGCCTCTGAGGTTGGGCACTGGAAATATATGTTGTTGTCATGAGATTTGGCTTTCTTTGTAGTGAGACCATCAAAGCTGGGTCTGCATCAATGAGACCTGGAGGACATGGTTTCTGATTTTCCAATGAACATGAAGCAGCAGTGCTGATTTTTCTCTTTTTAGGTAAACTGTGTCCTCTGGGGGCTAAGTGTCTCCTCGTTGGACTGTGAAGCCATTTGGTCCTTCTCCACTTTTTGTGGGTTTTTTGCTGCTGAACTGGGAGTTTGGTATTTGCTTCATGAAATACAAGGAGTTCAACTGGGACACAGTGCTGGAGGGAGTTCTGTCACTTGTGGTGGCTTAGGGTCTGCAGGAGAATGCACCAACCATGCTTCTATCCCTCAAAGCTTGCCCCATTGCATCCTTATACATAGCAACCTGATTCTGAACATTGCCCTGAATCCTCTCCATATAACAAGATGCCTTTAGTTACAAGGGTCTCCTGGCTGCATCATGTAAGCCACAAGCCATTTGGAAGCCAATGGAAGATCCACATTGCTCCAACACAGATGTTTTATTACACTCCTGCCAACCACAGCTCTAGGCCCACTTCTCAGCACGCTGCAACTTACTGGCACCTCTGTTCTACACCATTTTCATGAAACCCAGTCAAGCAAGGCACTGTCTGGTACATCCATGATCAGCAACAGGACATCCAAAGGTTCTCCAGTACCACCTGGTCATGGTAATTTCAAAAATTTCATGGTATTCATCTAGACATTGTTCAAAGATGAAGTTGGAGGCACTGTGGGTTTCAATTAATTCAGGAACCATTAAATGGTGTGGAAGATTATTTCAATGAAAGCTCTGGGGAACCGTCACAGGCAAGGCTTCCCAAAGCGTGGCCAAAAGGTCACATTAAGCCAGGCCCATTGAGGTCTACAATGTGAGGTCCATGTGTGTTTTGACTCTTCACTTTGGCTTCCAAGTCTTTCGAATAAAATCATGTGATATCTTGGCTGAAATTCCCAGTGCTCTGTGGAAAGCCACTCTGGGGCTAGATCTCAGTTTCCAAGGGTGACTCTCATACATGGCCCCTTAAATCCCAACACAATACATGGCAATACTTCTCTGAGATCAGTTCCTGAACTCAGTCTATAAGGGGAATCACACCAGACTTCAAGCCCAGGTAGACCCTGTTATGTCTTCCAACTGCCACACAAATATCCACAATTAAATCCAAAACACTCCCACATGGCACTCATCTTCTTCCATATACACACTCATCATAACCTCTGGCTGGAGGTTTCCATGAGGTGTGCAGCCCAAGACAGTGTCCAATATAACCTCCCTTGCCCCTCATTTGCCTAAAATCAGGGTGGCCAGGACATCCTTCCCGTGAACCAAGAGTGATCAAATAGGCCTGCCATTAATGTGGCACTGCTTCTCCAATTTGAGGCCTACTGACTGTGTGTTTTAGATTCTTTATGTGAATTGGAGTCTTGAGAAAAACCAAGCACTGATGGGCTAGCCTCTGCAGGGTTTTAAGGAACACATTTGCACCAAAGATCACTATTCTCACTTGATGGAGGACAGGAACCTTACAGAGGAATGCAAGAGACTTCATCCACAATGACTGCTCTTTTGTCCATTTTGGTTTTGGATGCACACATGGGATCTTTCTTTAGATCCATCAGGTGCTGAGAATCTAAGCCACAGCCTCACACAGGGCCAAAAGGCTGATTCACACACATCCCTTTCCAAAGAAATTAAGCAAAGACCCACAGGTGATGCCCTTTCATTTCCATTTGAAAACTGTTTCTTTAGGCTCTACAAAGGTGTGGCCTGAGGCAAAGACCTTCCTGAAATTCAGGGCAACAGAACAATTGGTGAGCAAAAGGCCCAAAGCAGGGTTTCTTCACTTAGAATTTCCTGGTCAAACTGATATCTGAGTTTTCTGAGATGCTCCCATTCCTTTCAGCTATCCAATACATGGCCATGTCACAAAGTGTGGAGGTGGTACATATTTGGACACAAAACCATGAGCCTATTCTGGAGAGTGGCCAGAATTCAGGAAGAACACAGGAACTTAGGAAGATTGTAGGAGTTGTCCACCCATAAGTCTAGCCACAGTCAATTCATAAATTGGGCAAGTTGAATCTAGGGAAGCTTTCTACTAGACAGGACACATCCAATGATTCATTCTGTTTTCTAATGTCTAAAACCACGGACACAGTGGGATACACAGACAAAGAAACACTGGCCTTGTCAAACGACTTACCAGAAACAGTTCACTCCAAACCAAACAAACCACCTTTCCTACCTATTCTCAGAACATGAGACAAAACCTCAAACCCACACCCACACACACAAAGGCAGCACCTTCCCCCAAGTAGGTCTGTGACTATCGGCAGTGTCCTCTGACTGGTGGGCCATACTATGTTGTGATGAAATCGCCTGTCCTGTGTCAGATATGGTCTCCTTGGCCAAATCTGTGAAGATGTCACTAGCCAGCGGTAAGCCACTACCTGCTTTCTAAGGAAAGGCCCCTCTTCAGAGCTTTGTCCATTCTCACATCAGTAGGTACCAAGAAAGACTGACTCTGTCCTTGGTAAATCCAAACAAGTGAGACCACTGGGACTGGGAATGAGACTGGCTCTTGGTGCCTGGCTTCCTGGATCCCAAGTTCAGAGAGTTCCATCACCAAGGAAGTAAGGTGAGATTACATCCTTCAGGAATTTAACGAGGGTCATTGCCTTGGCAACCAGTTTGTCCTAACAGTTGCTTCCAATAGTCCTATGAGATGGAGGCTGCCCTTAATTCATGTGACACTTTTACAAGCTAGAATGGTATATCAACCATAGGCACAGAGGAACAGCTCTTCACACATGCCTGGTTTGGTGCATCTTCTCTACATTAAGAAGAGAGAGGCTTATTCAGACACAACCCCTTCATCCTGGAAAGGTTGTTTGCAATGGAAGATGACATTTGCTCTCTCAGGTCCTTCATAGCTGCCTACATCTTCTCCAGGGATCAAATCTGCATGGACCTTTGAGGTTCTCAGCAAAAGGAAGATCCCCTACATTCCTGTATTGTAAGACAAATTCTGTCCCTGCTCTTCTGTAAAGTTAGATTGAGGGAAGAGTGTATGTTTAGGGTTAATAACATGTTCGATTTGGGTTACGAATCATTGTGCAGGGTGATTAATAGTATTAGGAATCTGTGATATTTATAAGATTATAGAGGTGAAATATAAGTATGGAAACAGAAATCTAGGCAAGATTTGAAGCCCAGAAGGGCATAAGTCCCTTGATTGGGATACTTAGCTTTTAATTACGTTCTGCACAGATGTCTCAGATAAATCGATAATCAATGGCATAGGACCTTATACTTTGGATGTATGATTTTAGAAGAGAACATCCACTCAAATTGATATAGTCGGTGGGATTTGGAAGATAGTCAGGAGTTTTAAGAAAAAGAGTGAGTATAGGATTTGGACCAAAGTTCTGTAGCAATAGGGTTTCGATTATAGAGTGAATGTAAATGTCAGCACATGTGAAGAGCAAGTCAAAATGATGAACTGGGGAAAATATGTAGAAAGGAAAATATCAATACAGACATTACGAAATGAGGCAATTATACAGTGAGTGATAGGATTAGACATTTTCAATAGGGTTGAGATTGAATACATAATCTAAGGAAGAAACAAATATGTAGTCACCAATAGGAATGACATTTGAAAGCATTAGGCAACCTGGACATGGATGTTTTTAGTAATCCATGTTCACTTTCCATTTAGGATTTGGTACAATCATAAGTGTGACCTTTGCATTTTGTGCCCAGAAAAATATAGTGATCAAATGTATATGTAGATCATATGACATGAGTATTTCTTCCACCATTTCTGGGAGCAATATTTGAAGACAAATAAATTAGTATTGGGGGTACAAAGTGGTGTACCCTGTTTCTATGAATATAGAGATAATGCATGAATAGACAATACTGTGAATAAATATTATAACTGGTTCCACTTTATATAATGGGTTGAATTGATATCTGAAAATATATAGGAAATCATATATTGACATACAATCATTCACTCCAACCAGTTATATATCTAATGGTAATCTTATGGTTATTGTTTATCATGAAGTGTGTATGAGTTTCATTTCAAAAGTGATTATGGAAATCGAAAATAATATGTTTGGAGAGAAGTCTCATGAAAAGACCTGTCAAGAAATATGGAGGAATTCATGTGCTCTGTAGCAGGAAGTGATTGAAAGGGAAACAAATGCCTATAAATTTGCTAAATTGTGAATGAAATATATATCCTGTGATGTGCATAAACTGATGAAATAGTAATGTACCAGTGTTGAATAAAAATGAACGTCAAAATACACATCATGTCCCATAGGAATCTACTTGCATTGATGTTAAACTTGGTCAGTTACTGTAGAAATATTAGAATTGTGTGCATTATTCCCCAAAGTTATTTATTTTTTTTCATTTTTATTTATGGTTGTTCAAAATATTACATGGTTCTTGATATATCATATTTCACACTTTGATTCAAGTGGATTATGAACTCCCATTTTTACCCCGTATACAGATTGCAGAATCACATCAGTTACACATCCATTGATTCACATAATGCCATACTAGTGTCTGTTGTATTCTGTTGCCTTTCCTATCCTCTACTATCGCCCCTCGTCTCCCTGCCCCTCCCCACTTCTTTCTCTACCCCCTCTACTGTAATAAATTTCTCCCCCTTGTATTATTTTTTCCCTTTCTCCTCACTTTCTCTTGTATGTAATTTTGTATAACTCTAAGGGTCTCCTTCCAATTCCATGCAATTTCCCTTCTCTCTCCCTTTCCCTTCCACCTCTCATCTCTGTTTAATGTTAATCATCTTGTCTGCTCTTCGTCACTACTCTGTTCTTAGTTACTCTCCTTATATCAAAGATAACATTTGACATTTGTTTTTTAGGGACTGGGTAGCTTCACTTAGCATAATCTGCTCTACTGCCATCCATTTCCCTGCAAATTGTATGATTTTTTCATTTGTCAATGCAGAGTAATACTCCATTGTGTATAAATGCCACAAATTTTTTATCCATTTTCTATTGAAGGGCATCTAAGTTGGTTCCACAGTCTTGCTGTTGTGAATTGTGCTGCTATGAACATCGAGGTTGCAGTGTCCCCGTAGCTTGGTCTTTTTAGGTCTTTAGTGAATAGACCGAGAAGGGGAATAGCTGGGTCAAATGGTGGTTCCATTATCAGCTTTCCAAGAAATCTCCATACTGCTTTCCAAATTGGCTGCACCTATTTGCAGTTTCACCAGCAATGTACAAGTGTACCTCTATTCCCACATCCTTGCCAGCACTTGTTGTTTGACTTCATAATGGCTGCCAATCTTACTGGAGTGAGATGGTATCTTAGGGTGGTTTTGATTTGCATTTCTCTAACTGCTGGAGATGGTGAGGATTTTTTCATGTACTTGTTGATTGATTATATGTCCTCATCTGTGAAGTGTCTGTTCAGTTTCTTGGCCCATTTGTTGATTGGGTTATTTGTTATCTTATTGTCTAATTTTTTGAGTTCTTTGTATACTCTGGATATTAGGGCTCTATCTGAAGTGTGAGTAGTAAAGATATCTTCCCAGGATGTAGGCTCCCTATTTACCTCTCTTATTGTTTCTTTTGCTGAGAAAAAACTTTTTAGTTGAGTAGGTCCCATTTGTTGATTCTAGTTATTAACTCTTGTACTATGGGTGTCCTATTGAGGAATTTGGAGCCCAACCCCACAGTATGTAGATCGTAACCAAATTTTTCTTCTATCAGACGCTGTGTCTCTGATTTGATATCAAGCTCCTTGATCCATTTTGAGTTAACTTTTGTGCATGGCGAGAGAAAGTGATTCAGTTTCATTTTTTTACATATGGATTTCCAGTTTTCCCAACACCATTTGTTGAAGATGCTATCCTTCCTCCTTTGCATGCTTTTAGCCCCTTTATCAAATATAAGATAGTTGTAGTTTTGTGGATTGGTTTCTGTGTCCTCTATTCAGTACCATTGGTCCACCCACCTGTTTTGGTACCAGTACCATGCTATTTTTGTTACTATTGCTCTGTAGTATAGTTTGAAGTCTGGTATAGCTATACCGCCTGATTCACACTTCCTGCTTAGCATTGTTTTTGCTATTCTGGGTCTTTTATTTTTCCACATGAATTTCATGATTGCTTTCTCTATTTCAACAAGAAATGCCTTTGGGATTTTGATTGGCATTGCATTAAACCTATAAAGAACTTTTGGTAACATGGCCATTTTGATGATGTTAGTTCTGCCTATCCATGAACAGGGTATATTTTTAAATCTTCTAAGATCTTCTTCTATTTCTCTCTTTATGGTTCTGTAGTTTTCATTGTATAAGACTTTCACCTCTTTTGTTAGGTTGATTCCCATTTTTTTTTTAGGATATTGTGAATGGAGTGGTTGTCCTCATTTCCATTTCAGAGCATTTGTTGCTGATATACAGGAATGCATTTGATTTATGCATGTTGATTTTATATCCTGCCACTTTGCTGAATTCATTTATTAGCTCTATTAGTTTCTTTGTAGACCCTTTTGCGTCTGCTAGGTATAAAATCATGTCATCTGCAATAGTGATAATTTAACTTCTTCTTTTCCTATTTTTATGCCTTTAATTTCTTTCGTCTGTCTAATTGCTCTGGCCAGTCTTTCGAGAACTGTATTGAACAGAAGTGGTGAGAGCGGGCATTCCTGTCTTGTTCCAGATTTTAGAGGGAATGCCTTCAATTTTTCTCCATTCAGAATGATGCTAGCCTGCGGTTTAGCATAGATTGCATTTACAATATTGAGGTATGTTCCTGTTATTCCTAGTTTTTCTAGAGTTTTGGACATAAAGGGATGCTGTACTTTGTCAAATGCTTTTTCTGCATCTATCTAGATGATCATATGGTTTTTATTTTTAAATCTATTGATGTGGTGAATAACATTTATTGATTTTCATATATTGAACCCTCCTTGCATCCCAGGGATGAATCCTACTTGATCATGGTGCACAATTTTTTTGATATGTTTTTGTATCTGATTCTCCAGAATTTAATTCAGGATTTTTGCATTTAGGTTCATTAGAGATATTGGTCTGTAGTTTTCTTTCTTTGCGGTGTCTATGTCTGGTGTAGGAATCAGGGTGATATTGGCC
This sequence comes from Callospermophilus lateralis, assembly GCF_048772815.1. Taxonomy (NCBI): domain Eukaryota; kingdom Metazoa; phylum Chordata; class Mammalia; order Rodentia; family Sciuridae; genus Callospermophilus; species Callospermophilus lateralis. The sequence continues at coordinate 25,956 of NW_027516521.1, read as the reverse complement.
TCGTAGAATAAATTTAGAAGTTCTCCCTCTTTTTCAATTTCCTAAAATAGCTTGAAAAGTATTGGTATTAGTTCATATTTAAAGGTTTTGTAAAACTCTGCTGTATACCCTTACACTCCTGGGCTTTTTTAGTTGGTAGTCTTTGGATGGTTTCTTCTATTTCCTCAATTGATATTGGTCTGTTTAGGTTGTCTATATCATCCTGACTCAATCTGGTCTGATCATATGACTTAAGAAATTTTTCGATGCCTTCACTATCTTCTATTATATTTGAGTATAAGGATTCAAAATAATTTCTGATTATCTTCTGTATTTCTGAAATATCTGTTGTGATATTGCCTTTTTCATCCCGTATGCTAGTAAATTGAGTTCTCTCTCTTCTTCTCTTCATTAGCATGGCTAAAGGTCTGTCCATTTTATTTATTTTCTCAAAGAACTAACTTTTAGTTTTCTCAATTTTTTCAATTGTTTCTTTTGTTTCGATTTCATTAATTTCAGCTTTGATTTTAATTATATCTTACATTCTACTTCTTTTGCTGTTGTTTTCCTCTTCTTTTTCTCATTCTGAGATGAAGTATGAGATCATTTGTTTGTTGTTTTTTTTTCTTTTTTTAAGGAATGAAATCCAAGCAATGAATTTTCCTTTTAGAACTGCTTTCAATGTGTCCCATAGATTCCGATATGTTGTGCCTTTGTTTTCATTTATCTCTAAGAAATTTTTAATTTCCTCCTTGATGTCTTCTATAACCCATTGATCATTCAGTAACCTATTGTTCATTCTCCATGTGATGCATGATTTTTCCTTCCTTCTTTTATCATTGAGTTTTAGTTTCATTCCATTATGATAAGATAAGATGCATGGTATTATTTCTCCTCCTTTATATTGTCTAAGAGTTGCCCTGTGACATAATATATGATCTATTTTTGAGAAGGATTAATGTGGTGCTGAGGAAAAATGTAATTGCTTGATCTTGGGTCGTATATTCTATATATGTCAATTAAGTCTAGGTTATTAATTCTATTATTGAGTTCTATAGTTTCCTATTTCAACTTTTGTTTGGAAGACCTGTCCAGTGGTGAGAGAGGTGTGTTGAAGTCTCCCATGATTATTGTATGGTGGTCTATTAGACTCTTGAACTTGAGAAAAGTTTGTTTGATGAACATAGCTGCACCATTGTTTTGGGCATATATATTTATGATTGTTATGTCTTGTTGGTGTATGGTTCTCTTGAGCACTATGTAGTGTCCCTCTTTATCCCTTTTGATTAACTTTCGCTTAAAATCTATTTTATTTGATATGAGTATGAACACTCCGGCTTGTTTCCGAAGTCCATATGAGTGATATGATTTTTCCCAATCTTTCACCTTCAGTCTATGTATGTCTTTTCCTATCAAATGCATCTCCTGTAGGCAGCATATTGTTGGGTCTTGTTTTGTGATCCATTCTGCTAGCCCGTGTCTCCTAATTGGTGAGTTTAATCCATTAATATTTATGGTTATTATTGAGATAAGGGTTGTTCTTCCAGCCATATTTGTTTATTTATGTTATTAAACATGGATTGTTTTCCTCTTTTATTATTTCCCCCCATTAATGTCCTACCTCCCACTGTTGATTTTCATTCTTATTTTTCATTTCCTCTTCCTGTAATATTTTGCCAAGGGTGTTTTGAAGAGATGGTTTTCTAGCTACAAATTCTTTTAACTATTGTTTATCATGAAAGGTTATAATTTCATCTTCCATCCTGAAGCTTAATTTTGCTACATACACAATTCTTGGTTGGAACCCATTTTCTTTCAGTGATTAAAAAATGTTATTCCAGTATCTTCTAGCTTTCAGAGTCTGTGTTGAAAGATCAGCTGTTATCCTGATTGGTTTACCCCTCAATGTACTCTGCTTCCTTTCTCTTGTTGATTTTAAAATTCTCTCCTTATTCTGTTCGTTGGGCATCTTCATTATAATGTGTCTAGGTGTGGATCTCTTATGATTTTGCACATTCGGTGTCCTGTAGGCTTCTAGAACTTGGGAGTCTGTCTCATTCTTCAAGTCTGGGAAGTTTTCTCGTATTATTTCATTGAATACAATGTTCATTCCTTTGGTTTGGACCTCTATACCTTCCTGTTTCCCAATGACTCTTAAGTTTGGTCTCTTTTTGTTATCCCATATTTCTTGGATGTTCTGTTCATGGTTACTTAAGAGTCTTGCTGAGCTGTCTATGTTCTTTTCAAGTTGAAATACTTTGTCTTCATTGTCTGATATTCTATCTTCTAAGTTTTCTACTCTGCTGGTAGTATTCTCAATTGAGTTTTTAAGTTGGGTTATTGCTTCCTGCATTTCTAGGATTTCTGTTTGTTATTTTTTACAACCTCTATCTCCCTGTATAGTTGATCTTTTGCTTCTTGGATTTGTTTATGTAATTCATTGTCGAAGTGATCTTTCATTGTCAGATTATGCTGTCTAATGTCTTCTTTGAGACTCCAGATCATCTGAAGCATTTATATCCTGAGTTTTTTATCTGACATTCCATCTGCTGCAGCTATTACCTCTTCTAAAGTTGTGTTGACCTGCATTGCTTGTGGTCCTTGTTTTCTTGTCTTTTCACACTGCTCACATTTCTTTCTGCTTGGTGAAACTGTTGTGAATTTGAAATTTTCCCCCTATATACTTATATTGCTCTTGTATAGTTGAAAAGTCTCCCTTGCAGGGGTGGGGAAGAAGCTGTGCTGGTCCTCCAATTGGGGTGATCTATCTACCACGCTGACGGGCCACTGGGCCTGTTCTCCTGATGGGTCACAGGTTGCCTACCATGCAGGCGCGGGAGGTGGCTCTGCTCTGCCCCTCCTCCAATTGGTGTGACATGTCTACCATGCCCGTGGACCCCTGGGGTGTTCTGCCAATCCGTCGCAAGTCTGCCTACCTTGCAGGCATGGGCGGCGGCTCTGCTCTGCCCCTACTCCAATTGGGGTGACGTGACTACCACGCCGACGGGTCGCTGGGCCTGGTTCGGCGGTCAGTCGCAGGTCTGCCTACCTTGTGGGCACGGGCGAAGGATCTGCTCTGCCCCTGCTCCAAATGGGGTGAAGTGTTTGGCGCACTGGCAGGCCACTGGGCCTCTTCTGCTGGTCAGGTGCAGGTCTACTACCTTGCGAGCGAGGGTGGTGGCTCTGCTCTGCCACTACTCCATTTGGGGTGTCGTGACTACCATGCCGGCAGGTTGCTGGGCCTGTTTCGAGCGTGGGCAAAGGCTCTGCTCTGCCCCTACTCCGATTGGGGTGACGTGACTACCATGCCGGTGGCCCACTGGGATTGTAGTAGGCGCGGGAGAAAGCTCTGCTCTGCAACTACTCCAATTGCGGTGACCTGACTACCACGCCTGAGGGTCGCTGAGCCTGTTCTGGGCACGGGCGGCAGCTCTGTTATGCCTCTACTCCAATTGGGGTGACGTGACTACCATGCAGGTTTTTCTCTGGGCCTGTTCCGGGTGCGGGCAGCGGCTCTGCTCTGCCCCTCTGGCTTGATGACAAAGTGAGAGAGACCCGGGTGTTTGCGACTCACTTTCTTTACCAGGAGACCAAATGTTTCTGTCACTGCTGGTATCAATGAAGTTATCTCCTCCGCTTCTTTCTGATGACATCAGATCTCTGCCATGTTGTTATCCCATGCAAAAGGCAGAATTTTGTTCCCTTTGCTGGGTGACCAAAGCAATGGGTGAGTCCTGACTGGCCCTCTCAAGCCCCATATCAATCCTGTTGCCACTGCCTATAAAGGCTCGGTTGATATTTACCTCCACAGTATTCAGCAAGACGTGGACGAAGAAGCAGTTTCCGCGGGTTCTTTAGCCCTGGGCCAGATCAGTTCCGGGAGTCGGAATTCAGCCGCTCTGGGCTTGGTGTATGTTCTAATAGGAGCAGGCTCCAAGACGCAGTTTCTGCAGGTTCTATAGCACTGAGCCTGAGTAATTTGTCTGAGAGACAAAGGTGAATGGCATCCTGAAATTACCTGTTCTATAGCTGAATGAGCTGCGAACAGTCGAAAACAGGGATGGTGACGTCACCTCTCCAAGATGGTGGCCGCTGGCTTCCTCTGTGGTCTGACCGGTGTGGAGAACCGAATTGGAACGCATCCTTCCCCATCTCAAACCCAGAATTTAGCACTGAGCACAGTGTTTGCATACCTAGCAGGAGCCCACAGAATCCGCACAGCTGTATATTTGCATTGTTATCTCTTCATTTCCCAATGCGCGCCACAGAATCTAGCCGTGGACCGATTTCCTGAATGAGCAGCATGACCCTGTGTGCGGACAAATCACTCACGTTTGAGCCCCCGTAGCTGATCCTCGTGAGATAGAAATATGTCCACTAGGTTTTAGAGCACACCAATTTTGCTGGAAATTCCTAACAAGATAGGTTTTAGGCGTTCTAACTCGTCATTCTCCCGCACAGTGACGCGGTATATGGGGGTGATGCACTCCCTTTACCACCATCATATGATCCCCCGAAGTTAGTTTTCAGTACTAGGAAACAAATATGTATTTCAGGTGGATGAATATTTCTGAGAATATTCTTGTGAAAAGTTTATTATAAATCCACATACATGAATATGAATAAATTTAGGGAGTGTATAATAAGAAAAATATACTTCATATTTTTAAAAATCTGGACAGTGAATGTATATATATATATATATATATATATGTATATATATATATATATATATATATATATATATATATATATATGTGTGTGTGTGTGTGTGTGTGTGTGTGTGTGTGTGTGTGTATATCCACACAGACATTAAAAAGTAGCATTATGTATGCCAATCGAAATTCACCATGAAATAATATATCATCCACAGATCCAAAAATATTCATTTTTATGAACATGGATTTATGTTGTTCAACTTAGAAGCTCACCCATATGTTGAATTTTCAGTTCCAACAGCGTTTAGTAGGAGTGATCTCTTCTCACAATTTGCATCTGCCAAGCCAGCCACCTCACAAAATGTACGAGTGATACCAGGTAGAATTCTATATGTGCATATAAAAATACCTGTGATGAATAGGCTACAGAGAAAGGGAGACAGTTATTCACATATTTGTTAACTTTTAAAACACATGGAGAACTATTTCAATTAAAATTCGCTAGATTAATAACACCTACCATTTATCATACGAAAGGCAAGTCCAACTATACACCATGCCTCCTGTGAAACTCTTGTATTTCTATTCTGTTTGGGTTATTTTTGCATCATATTAGGATTAGAAGTCAAAGTCTAGTAGGGTATGTGTTAGTGTCAGGGATTCAGTATTTCGAATGGAAAATTGGAAAATGTATCCAATGTGTATGCAAATATGTGCTACACAAAAGTCTTCCCTCTCTCATTCAGAACAATGCCTTGACATTACCTTCGCCCCACATAAGACACAATTAGAGGAGAAGAGTTAGAAAATCTGTGAATACATATGTGGAATGAAAAATGCTCAGGAGTTCACAAATTTGGAGGTGGTAGAGGAGTTTCCAAAAGTAAGGGACAGGGTAAACACTCCACAAACATGAAGTTCTGCCAGCATAACATCTGGAGAAACTGCCTCTGAGGTTGGGCAATGAAATATACGCTGTTGTCCGGAGCATTAGCTTCATTTTTTGTGAGACCATCAAAGCTCAGTCTTCATCTATGTGATCTGGATGACATGGTTTCTTGTTTTCCAATGAACATGAGGCAGCAGTGCTGAATTTTCTATTTGTAGGTAACCTGTAACTGGGGTCTAAGTGTCTCCCCTTGTGGACTGTAATTCCATTTGGTCATCCTCCACTATTCATGGTGTTTCTTGCTGCTGCACTGGGAGTTTGGTATTTCCTTCATGAAATACAAATGTTTAACTGGGACACAGTGCTGAAGTGAGTTCTGTCAAGTATGGTGTGTCAGGTTCTGCAGGAGAATGCACCAACCAGGCTTCTATCTCACACAGCTTGCCCCATTGACCATAGCAACCTGATTCTGAATATTGCCCTGAAACCTCTCCATATAAAAATATGCTTTTACATATAAGGGTCTACTGGCTGCAAGATGTTAGTCACAATCCATTTGGAAGCCAATGGCAGATCCACATGGCCCCACCACAGATGTTTTATCAATACCTGACAACACCTAGAGGCACTGTGGGTTTCAATTAATTCAGGAACCATTAAATGGTGAGGAAGCTAATTTCACTGAAAACTCTGGAGAATTCTCACAGGCAAGGCTTCCCAAAGAGTGGACAAAAGGTCACATTAAGCCAGGCCCATTGAGGTCTACAATGTGAGGTCCATGTGTGTTTTGACTCTCAAATATGGCTGCCAAGACTTTAAGAATAAAATAATGTGATATCCTGGCTGACATTCCCTGTGCTCTGTGGAAAGACATCTTTGGCCTAGATGTCACTTTCCAAGGGAAACTCTCATGCATGGCCATCTAAAATCCCAACACAATTCACGGCAATACTTCTCTGATATCAGTTCCAGAAGTCAGTCTCTAAGGAAAATCACACCAGAGTGCAAGCCCAGGTGGACCCAGCAATCTCTTCCAATTGACATACAAATGTCCACAATTAACACCAAAACTCTCCCACATGGCCCTCATCTTCTTCCATATAGATACTCATCATAACCTCTGGCTGGAGGTTTCCATGAGGGGCCCAGCCACCGTCAGTGTCCAAAATAAGCTCACTGACCCTCATTTGCCTAAAGTCAGTGTGGCCTGGACACCCTTCCTGTGAACCAGGAGTGATCAAATAGGCCTGCGGTTAATACTGCTTGGCTTCTCAGACGTGAGGCCTACTGACTTTGGGGTTTAGATTCTTTATGTGAATTGGAGTCATGAGAAAAAACAAGCACCTATGGGCTGGCCTCTGCAGGGCTTAGAAGAACTCATTTGACACAAAGCATCCCTATTCTCACATGATGGATGTTAGGAACCTAACAGAGGAAGGCAAGAGATTTCATCAACAATGACTGATCTTTTTGATATTTTGGTTTTGGATGCACACATGGGATGTATCTTTAGATCCATCAGATGCTGAGAATCTAAGCCACAGCCTCACACAGGGCCAAAAGGCAGATTCAGACATATCCCTTTCCAAAGCAATTAAGCAAAGAGCCACAGGTGATGCCCATTCATTTCCATTTGAAAACTGTTTTCTTCAGGCTTCACAAAGTTGTGGCTTGAGGCAAAGAACTTCCTGACATTCAGGGCAACAGAACAATAGGTAAGCAAAAGGACGAAAGCAGGGTTTCTCCACAGAGACTTTCCTGGTCAACTGATATCTGAGATTTCTGAGATGCTAGCCATTCCCTTCAGCTATCCAGTACATGGCCTTGTCACAGATCTTAGAGTTGGTACATATATTGGACACAAAACCATGGTACTATTCTGGAGAGTGGCCAGAATTGACGGAGAAAACAGGAAATTAGGAAGCTAGTAGGTGTTGCCCATCCATAAGGCCAGCCACAGTCCACTCATGAATTGGGCAGGAGGAATGCTGGGAAGCATTCTACTAGACAGGACACATCCATTGATGCATTCTCTTTTCTAATGTCTAAAACCATGGACAAAGTGGGATACACAGACATAGAAACATTCGCCTTGTCAAAGGACATACTATAAATAGTCCATTCCAAACCAAACAAACCGCCTTTTCTACCTATTCTCAGAACAAGAGACAAAACTACAAAATCACACCCACACCCACAAAGGCACCTCCTTCCCCCAAGTAGGTCTGTGACTCTCTGGAGTGTCCTCTGACTGGTGGGCCATACTATGTTCCCCTGAAATGGCCTCTCCTGCCTCAGATCTGGTCTTCTTGGCCAACTCTATGAAGTTGTCAAGAGCCAGTGGTGAGACACTACCTGCTTTCGGAAGAAAAGCCCCTCTTCAGAGGTTTCCTGGCATTTGACCATCCTCTTATCTGTAGGTACCAAGAAAGACTGACTCTGTCCTTGGTAAATCCAAACATGTGAGAACACTGGGACTGGGACAGGGACTGACTCTGGGTGCCTGGCTTCCTGGATCCCAAGTTCAGAGAGTTCCATCACCAAGAAAGTGAGGTGAGATCACTTCCTTCAGGATCTGAATGATGTCACTGCCTTGGCAACCACTTTGTCCTAACAGTTGCTTCCAAAAGTCCCATGAGGTGGAGGCTCCCCGATTTTCCTGTGACACTTTCACAAGTTACAATGTTATATCAACCATAAGCACCCTGGAACAGCTCTCAACACAAGACTGGTTTGGTCCATCTCTGTAAATTAAGAAAAGAGAGACTGAGTCAGACACAAACCTTCATCCTGACAAGGATGATTGCCATGGAAGATGACTTTTGCTTTCTGAGGTCCTTCATATCTGCCTTCATCTTCACCAGGGATCATTTCTGCATGAACATTTCAGGTTCTCAGCAGGTTTAAGATCCCCTACATTCCTGTATTTGAAGACCAACTCTGTCCCTGGTCTTCTGTAAAGTTAGTGTATGGTTGGGGTTAATAATATGTTCAATTTGGGTTAGGAATCATTCTGCGGATTGAATAATGGGATTGGGAACCTGCAATATTTATAAGAATATAGAGGTGAAATATATGTATGAAAATGGGAATCTAAGAAAGATTTGAAGCCCAGAAGTTCATTGGGCCCTTGATTGGGATACTTAGTGTTGAATTACGTTCTGTACAATTGTCTCAGTTAAATTGATATACAATGGCATAGGACCTTGTACCTTGGATGATTGAATGTAGAAGAGAACATCCAGGCAAAAAGGGATAGTTGGTAGGATTAGGAAGATAGTCAGTAGGTTTAGAAAAAAAGAGTGAGTATATGATTTGGAATAAAAAACTTCTTTAGCAATAGGGTTTCGTTTAGAGAGTGAATGTAAATGTCAGCATATGTGAAGAGTCAGTCACAATGATGAACTGGGGAAAATATGTAGGAAAGCAGGTATCAATAGAGACATTACGAAATCAGGCAAAGTATAAAGTGAGTGATAGGATTAGACATTTTCAACAGGGTTGAGTTTGAATATTTAACCATAGGAAGAAACAAATATGTCATCACCAATGGGATTGACATTTGAGAGCATTAGGCAACCTGGACATGGATGATATTAGTTATCCATGTTCACTTTCCTTTTAGGCTTTGGTACAATCATAAGTGTGACCTTTACATTTTTTTTTGTTCAGAATATTACTGTGATAAAATGTATATGTAGATCAGGTGACATGAGTATTTCTTTCACCATTTCCGGGAGCAATATTTTGAAGATATATACATTAGTATTAGGGGTACAAAGAGGTGTTCCCTGTGTCTATGAATGTAGAGATAATGCATAAATAGACCATTCTATGAATAAACAATGTAACTGGTTCCACTTGAAATAATGGATTGAATTGATATCTGAAAATATATACGAAATCTTATATTGATATACAGTCATTCATTCCAACCAGTTATTCACCTAATGGTAATATTAGGATTATGGTTTATTATGAAGGGTGTTTGAGTTTTGCTTCATAAGTGATGATGTTAAACGAAAATAATGTGTTTGGAAAGAAGGTCTCATGAAAAGACCAGTCAAGAAACATGGAGGAATACATGTGTTCTGAATCAGGAAGTGATTGATCGTGAAACAAATGCCTATAAATTTTCTAACTTGTGAATGAAATATATATCCGATGATGCATAAACTGAAGACATAGTAACGTAAAGTGTTGAATAAAAATGAATGCCAAAATACACATCATGTCCCCTAGGAATCTACTTGCATTGGTTTTAAACTGCCTCAGTAACTGTAGAAATATTAGGGTTTGTATGCACCATTCACTGAAGTTAGTTTTCAGTACTAGGAAACAAATATGTATTTCAGGTTGATGATTATTTCTGAGAATAATCTTGTGGAAAGTTGATTATAAATCCACATATATGAATATGAATGAATTTATGGAGTGTATAATAAGACACATATATTTCATTTTTTGAAAAATCTGGAGAGTATATATATATATATATATATATATATATATATATATATCCACACACGCACATGCACAGATATTAAAAAGTAGCAATGCAGGAGATCCAACATGAAGGCAGGCATGGAGAAATCAAGTCTCTGACCTCTTCAGCTGCACGGCATAGGAAGTCGTAAACTGTCTAAATGCTATTTGCTCAGAATCACTAGGCAATGTTGACCTGATGTGGATCTGGGGCGAACAGTCTGGGTCCCTCAGAACACACACAGAACCCGGATCGGCTGCATTCAAGCTCAGATTCGCCTGCTTCTTGTGATTCAGCACTAATATTCCCGCTGAAATAACTGGTAGGCCTTTCTGAATTTACAGAGGTAAAAGCCAACTAAGCCTTCATAGGCAGTGGCCAAAGGATTGAAATGGGGCTTGTGAGAGATAGTCAGGACCCACCCGTTGCATTGGTCACCTGGCAAAGGGAACAAACTGTCACCATTTGAATGGAATACCACCATGGCAGAGAACTGACGTCATGGGCGGAGGAGATAACTTCATTGAAACCAGCGCGACAAGTGTGTAATCCCCTAGCCATCTCTCTCAACACAGCAGGGAAACCTTAAGGGCCCCTCCCAGCTCTCCCATAAGGGCCCCTCCCAGCTCTCCCATGAGCGGGATAGCCAGAACTTGGGAATAAGGACTGACTCGGGACTCGCGGAGCAGAATTCCCGGCTACTGCTCCCACCAGTGCTGACAACTGAGGTCTGTTACACCACCTACCGGGGGCATGGCTCCCGGAGGGCAAGCAAATTCGATGGGGGTTCTCAGCCCCAAGCTCTACAAACTTAGGGTCTGAGGGAGGCAAACAGGGAGAGTGTGCCCAGGCATTGATGAAAACAGGGCTACCAGGAGCAGAGGCCTGGCATGTAACAAGTATTGTGGTGAGTGTCACAGGTGAGCGGGGCATGGCTTGAGGAAGCACAAGAGAAGGCCCTAGGCACTCAGGATTGGAGACCCACCCAGTCTGGGAAGAAGAGCTGCTACACAGTGATTGGTAAACACTTATTGAGAGGAGAAGCTTGGCCCTGTGCTCACAGATCCACCTACTGGAAAAGAAGTTAATTGAACTCTATGACTGCGTGTATTATTATTTTTTATTATTTATATTCTTCTTTTTCTTTCATTTTCATTTTTTTGTTGTTGTTCTTTAACTTTTTTAATGCTTTTATTTATTTATTTATTTTATTATTATTATTATTATTATTATTATTTAAATTTTAATTTTCATTTTTTTAATTATCATTATTTAAAAAAAATTTTTCTTTCTTTCTTTCTTTGTATTTTTTTCTTTTGTCTTTTCATTTCGTTTCAATTTCCTTATTCTCCCGTCCTGAATTCTACCTGCCTAATTTCATTCTCTTAAGTGACTTCTTCCCTTATTTTCTAATATCTTTCCTCCCAAGCATCAAATAAATTTATAAGAGTAAGCAGTTACTCAACACTCAAACAGAACAAGAAGTAACATGATCAGCATAAAAAAGCAAGGAAGAAAGGGAGTACCAACAATGAAGGACAGCCTAAATATTCCAGGAGGACCTAGAGTCATCAGAAATATGGTCATATAAAGAACTCAAGGAATACCTTAGACAGATGAAATGGAACCTTAAAGAGGTTACGAGACAGCGAATCCAAACAGTGAAAGAACACATTGAAAATGAATTACATAAACAGATAACAGAAGAAGTTAAGCATCTTCATCAGGATATAGAGATTATAAAAAAAAATCACACAATAATTTTAGAAATGAAGGAAATGTTAAACCAAATTAAAAACTCAATTGAGAGTATCACTAACAGAGTGGAGCAAGTAGAAGACAGAATGTCAGATAATGAAGACAAAATATATCATCTTGAAAAAAGTCTAGCCAAGAAAGAAATGCTGGTAAAAATTCATGAGAAAAACATCCAAGAGATATGGGATAACATAAAAAACAAACAAACAAAAAAAAAAAAAACTTATGAGTCATCTGGATAGAGGAAGGTACAGAGATTCAAACCAAGGGAATGAGTAACCTGCTGAATGAAATAATTACAGAAAACTTTCCAGAAATAAAAATGGAAACAGATAAACAAATTGTAGTTGCTTACAGGACACCCAGCACACAAAATCACAGTAGACCAATGCCAAGACACATTGTTATGAAGATATCCAATATACAGAACAAAGAGAAAATATTAAAAGCTACAAGAGAAAGGAGGCAGATTACAATCAGGGGTTAACCAAAAAGGTTAACAATGTATTTTTTATCACAGACGCTGAAAGTGAGAAGATCCTGGAACAACGTATTTCAAGCACTGAAAGACAATGGATGCCAACCAAGAATTATGTATCCAGCAAAATTAAGCTTAAAGTAAGACAACGAAATAAAAATATTTCATGTTTAACAAAAGCTAAAAGAATTTGCAGCCAGAAAACCAGCATTGCAAAGCATCTTGAACAAAACACTACACGAGGAAGAAATGAAAATCAACAACGAAAACCATCAGTGGAAAGTGCCTCAGTAATGACAGAGGGTGGGGGAAAAGCTAATCATCGAGAAACAAACTAATTAAAAAAAAGATAAATAAGCAAAAATGGGTGGCAATACAAACCATATATCAATTGTAACTCTAAACATTAATGGCTTAAACTTTTCAATAAAGTGACATAGGCTTGTAACTTGAATTTAAAAAAAAAAATCCAACAATATGTTGCCTCCAGGAGACACATCTGAATGGAAAAGACATACACAGGCTGAAGGTGAAAGATGGGGAAAATTTATACCATGCACATGGTCCTAGTAAGCATGCAGGGGTGGCCATCCTCATATCGAATAAAATCGACCTCAAGACTAATTTAATCAAAAGAGATAAGGAAGGACATTATATACTGTTAAAAGAAACCATTCACCAACAAGACATAACAATTATCAATATTCACACAGCAAATATTGGTGCTGCAACGTTCATAAAACAATTTCTCCTCAAGTTCAAGAATCAAATAGACCACAATACAATAATTATGGGTGACTTCAACTCACCTCTCTCACCATTGGACAGATCCTCCAAACAAAAGTTGAATAAAGAATCTATAGAACTCAATATCACAATCAATACCCTAGACTTAACTGACATATATAAAATATATCAACCATCATCAAGTGGATATACTTTTTTCTCAGCAGCACATGGATCTTTCTCAAAAATAGACCATATGTTATTCCATAGGGCAATCCTCAGTAAATACAAAGGGGTGGAGATAATACCATGAATTTTTTCTGATCATAATGGAATGAAACTGGAAACCCATGATAAAAGAAGGAAGGAAAAATCATACATCACATGCAAAATGAACAATATGTTACTGAATGATCAATGGGTTACAGAAGACATAAAGGAGGAAATCAGAAAATTCATAGAGATAAATGAAAATACAGACACAACATATCATGTTCTATGGGACACAATGAAAGAAGTTTTAAGAGGTAAATTCATCGCCTGGAGGTCATTCCTCAAAAAAAGAAAAAAAAAAAAACAACAAATAAATGAGCTCACACTTCATCTCAAAGCCCTAGAAAATGAAGAGCAAAACAACAGCAAATGTAGCAGAAGGCAAGAAATAATTAAAATCAGAGCGAAATTGAAACAAAAGAAACTATTGAAAAAATTAACAAAACTAAAACTTGGTTCTTCGAAAAGATAAATAAGATCGACAGACCCTTAGCCATGCTAACGAAGAGAAGAAGAGAGAGAACTCAAATTAATAACATATGGGATGAAAAAGGCGATATCACAACCGATGCTACATAAATACAGAAGAAAATTAGAAATTATTTTGAAAACCAGTATTCCAATAAAATAGAAAATAGTGAAGACATCGATAAATTTCTTAAGTCATATGACTTGCCCAGACTGAATCAGGAGGAAACACACAATATAAACAGACCAATATCAATCGATGAAGTAGAAGAAGCAATCAAAAGACTACCAACCAAGAAAAGCCCAGGCCCGGATGGGTATACAGCAGAGTTTTACAAAACCTTTAAAGAAGAATTAATAAAAATACTTTTCAAGTTATTCAGGAAATAGAAAAACAGGGAGCTCTGTCAAATCAATCTATGAGGCCAACATCACCCTGATTCTGAAACCAGACAAAGACACCTCAAAGAAAGAAAACTACAGACCAATATCTCTGATGAACCTAGATGCAAAAATCCTCATTAAAATTCTGGCGAATTGGATACAAAGGCACATCAAAAAAATTGTGCACCATGATCAACTAGGATTCATCCCTGGGATGCAAGGAGGGTTCAATATGTGGAAATCAATAAATGTTATTTACAACATCAATAGACTTAAAGATAAGAACCATATGATCATCTCGATAGACACAGAAAAACCATTCAACAAAGTAGAGCATTCCTTTATGTTCAAAACATTTTAAAAACTAGGGATAACAGGAACTTACCTAGACATTGTAAAAGCTATCTATGTTAAGCCTCAGGCTAGCATCATTCTGAATGAAAAAAAATTGAAGGCATTCCCTCTAAAATCTGGAACAAGACAGAAATGTCCTCTATCACCACTTCTATTCAATATAGTTCTCAAAAAAATGGCCAGAGCAATTAGACAGATGAAAAACATTAAAGGCATAAAAATAGGAAAAGAAGAACTTTAAATATCACTATTTGCAGATGACATGATTCTATACATAGAAGACCCAAAAGGGTCTACAGAAAAAACTACTAGAACTAATAAATGAATTCAGCAATGTGGCAGGATATAAAATCAACATGCATAAATCAAAGGCATTTCTGTATATCATCGACAAAACTTCTGAAATGAAAATGAGTCAAAACACTGCATTCACAGTATCCTCAAAAAAATTAAATACTTGGGAATCGACCTAAAAAAAGAGGTGAAAAATTTATATAATGCAAACTACAGAACCCTATAAAGTGAAATAGAATAAGATCTTAGAAGGTGGAAAAATATACCCTGTTCATGGATAGGCAGAACTAACATCATCAAAATGGTGATATTACCAAAAGTTCTCTATAGGTTTAATGCAATGCCAATCAAAAACTCAAAGGAATTTTTTGTTGAAATAGAGAAAGCAATCATGAAATTCATATGGAAAAATAAAAGACCCCGTATAGCAAAAGCAATTCTAAGCAGGAAGTGTGAATCAGGCAGTATAGCGATACCAGATTTCAAACTATATTACAGAGCAATAATAACAAAAACAGCATGGTACTGGTAGGAAAACAGGCGGGTGGACCAATGGTACAGAATGGAGGACACAGAGACTAATCTAAGAAGCTAAACTATTTTATATTTGATAAAGGAGCTAAAGGCATGCAATGGAAGAAGGATTGCATCTTCAACAAATGGTGTTGGGTAAACTGGAAATCCATATGCAACAAAATGAAACTGAATCCCTTTCTCTCGCCATGCACAAAAGTTAACTCAAAATGGATCAAGGAGCTAGATTCAAATCAGATTCTTTGCATCTGATAGAAGAAAAAGTTGGCTCCGATCTACATATTGTGTGGTCAGGCTCCAAATTCCTTAATAGGACACCCATAGCACAAGAGTTAACAACAGGAATCAACAAATGGGACTTACTTAAACTAAAAAGTTTTTTCTCAGAAAGAGAAACAATAGAGAGGTAAATATGGAGCCTACATCATGGGAACAAATTTTTACTCCTCATCCTTCACATGGAGCCCTAATATCCAGAGCAAACAAAGTATACAAAGAACTCAAAAAATTAGACAATAAGATAACAAATAACCCAATGGGCCAAGGACCTGAACAGAAACTTCTCAGAGGAGGACATACAATCAATCAACAAGTACATGAAAAAATGCTCTCCATTTCTAGCAGTAAGAGAAATGCAAATCAAAACCACCCTTAAATACCATCTCAATCCAGTGAGATTGGAAGCCATTATGAAGTCAAACAACAAGTGCTGGCGAGGATGTGGGAAAAAGGGTACTCTTGTACATTGCTGGTGGGACTGCAAACTGTTGCACCCAATTTGGAAAGCAGTATGGAGATTCTTGGGAAAGCTGGGAATGAAACCACCATTTGACACAGCTATTGCCCTTCTCGGACTATTCCCTGAAGACCTTAAAAGAGCGTACTACAGGGATACTGCCACATCGATGTTCATAGCAGCACAATTCACAATAGCTACACTGTGGAATCAACCCAGATGCCCTTCAATAGATGAATGGATAAAAAAATGTGGCTTTTATATACTATGGAGGATTACGCAGCACTAAAAGATGACAAAATCATGGAATTTGCAGGGAAATGCATGGCACTATAGCAGATTATGCTTAGTGAAGCTAGCCAATCCCTAAAAAACAAATACCAAATGTCTTCTTTGATATAATGAGAGCAACTAAGAACAGAGCAGGGAGGAAGAGCATGAAGAAAAGATTAACATTAAGCAGAAACATGAGGTGGGATGGAAAGGGAGAGAAAAGGGAAATTGCATGGTAATGGATGGAGACCCTTATTGGTACACAAAATTACATATAAGAGGTTGTGAGTGTAATGGGAAAATAAACAAGGAGAGAAATGAATTACAGTAGGTAGGGTAGAGAGTGAAGATGGGAAAAGAGGGGAGGGGGGATAGTAGAGTATAGGAATGGTAGCAGAATACAACAGTAACTAATAGGGCATTATGTAAAAATATGGATGTGTAACTGATGTGATTCTGCAATCTGTATTTGGAGTAAAAATGGGAGTTCATAACCCACTTGAATCAAATGTATGAAACATGATATGTCAAGAGCTCTGTAATGTTTTGAGAAACCAATAAAAGAAAAAAAAGTAGCAATATATATGCCAATAGAAATTAATCATGAAATATATATAATCCACAGATCGAAAAATATTCATTTTACTGAACATGGATTTATGTATGTCATTCAACTAGGAATCTCACCCATAGGTTGAATTTTCAGTAGCAACAGCGTTTAGGAGGAGTGATCTCTTCTCTCAATTTGCATCTGCCAATTCAGCCACCTCACAAGCGTATACGAGTGATATCAGGTAGGATTCTATATGTGCATATAAAAATACATGGGCTAAATAGGCTACAGAGAAAGGGAGACAGGGATTCACATATTTGTTAATTTTAAAAACACATGTAGAACTATTTCAACAAAAATTTGGCTAGATTTATAAATCCTACATTATATAATGCAAAAGGCAATTCCAACTATACACCATGCCTTCTCTGAACTGCTTGTGTTTCTATTCTTTTTGGGTTATTTTTCACCATCATATTAGGATTATTAGTCAGAGACTAGTAGGGTATGGGTTTGTTTCAGGGATTCAGTATTTCAAATGGAAAATTGGAAAATGAATCCAATGTGTATGTAAATATGTGCTACACAAAAATCTTCCCACCCACATTCAGAACAATGCCTTGACATTACCTTCGCCCCAAGTAAGACACAATTAGAGTAGAAAAGTGTAAAAATCTATGAATACATATGGAATGGAATTGCTCAGAAGTTCACAACCTTGGATGTGGTAGAGGAGTTTCCAAAAGTAAAAGACAGGGTAAACACTCCACAAACAAGGAGCTCTGCTGCCCTAAGAATTCTTGGGAAACGGCTTCTGAGGTTGGGCACTTGAAATATATGTTGCTGTCATGAGATTTAGCTTCCTTTGTAGTGAGACCATCAAAGCTGGGTCTGCATCTATGTGACCGGGAAGACATGGTTTCTTATATTCCAATGAACATGAGGCAGTAGTGCTCAATTTTCTCTTTGTAGGTAAACTGTGGCCACTGGAGGCTAAGTGTCTCCCTGTGGGGACTGTGAAGACATTTGGTCATCCTCCACTTTTTGTGGTATTTCTTGCTGCTGCACTGGGAATTTGGTGTTTGCTTCACAATATATAATGAGTTCATCTGGGATACAATGCTGGAGGGAGTTCTGTCACGTGTGGTGGGTCAGGGTCTGCAGGAGAATGCACCAACCAGGCTTCTTTCCCACATAGCTTGCCCCAATAACCATAGCAACCTGATTCTGAACATTGTCCTGAAAACTCTCCATATAACAAGATGCCTTTACATATAAGGGTCTGATGTCTGCACTATATCAGTCACAAGCCATTTGGAAGCCAATGGCAGATCCACATGGCCCCACCATGATGTTTTATCACATACCTGCCCACCACTGCTCTAGGCCCACTACTCAGCAGGCTCCAAATTACTGGCATCTCGTGTTCTACACCATTTTCATGAAACCCAGTCAAACAAGGCACTGTATGGTATACACATGATCAGCAACAGGACATCAAAAGTTTCTGCAGTGCCATCTGGTCATGGGAATTTCAAAAATTTCATGGTATTTATCTATTAATTTTTCAAGGATGAAGTTAGAGGCACTGTGGGTTTCAATTCATTCAGGAACCATTAAGTGTTGAGGAAGTTCATTTCAATGAAAGCTCTGGAGAACTCTCACAGTCAAGGCTTCTCAAAAAGTTGCCAAATGATCACGTAAAGCCAGGCCAATTGACGTCTACAATGTGAGGTCCATGTGTGTTTTGACTCTCAAATATGGCTGCTAAGTCTTTCAGAATAAAATCAAGGGATATCCTTGCTGAGATTCCCAGGCCTCTGTGGAAACGACCCTGGGCCTAGATCTCAGTTTCCAAAAGTGAGTCTCATGTGTGGCCTTCTAAAATCCCAACACAATTCATGGCAATACTTCTCTGAGGTCAGTTTCAGAACTCAGTCTCTAAGGGGTATCACACCAGAGTTCAAGCCCAGGTGGACCCAGTCATGCCTTCCATCCGCCATAAAAATGACCACAATTAAAATCAAAACACTCCCACAGGGCCATCATCTTCTTCCATGTAGACACTCATCATAACCTCTAGCTGGAGGTTTCTATGAGCCCAAGGTAGTGTACAAATAAGCTCACTTGCCCCTCAATTGCCTAAAATCATGGTGGCCTGGACACTCTTCTTGTGAACCAGGAATGATCAAATATTCCTGCCATTAAAGTGTTCCACTTCTCCAATTTGAGGCCTACTGGCTGTAGGGTATAGATTCTTTATGTGATTTGGAGTCATGAGAAAACCCAAGCAAATATGGGCTAGCCTCTGCAGGGATTTCAAAAACTCATTTGACCCAAAGGAACCCTATTCTCACTTGACGAAGATCAGGAACCTAAAACAAGAAGGCAAAAATATTCATCCACAATGACTGCTCTTTTGGCCATTTTAGTTTTGGAAGCACATGGGATCTTTCTTTAGATCCATCAGGTTCTGAGAATCTAAGCCACAACCTCATACAAGGACAAGAGGCTGATTCAGACACATCCCATTCCAAATCAATTAAGCAAAGAGCCACAGGTGATGTCCATACATTTCCATATAAAAACAGTTTTCTTCAGGCTACACAAAGGGGTGGCCTGAGGCAAAGACCTTCCTGACATTCAGGGTAATAGAAACAGAAGTAAGCAAATGGCCCAAAGAAGGGTTTCTCCACTGAGACTTTACTGGTCACACTGACATCTGAGTTTTTTGAGATGCTCCCATTCCCTTCAGCTATCCAGTACATGTCCATGTCACAGAACCTTGTGGTGTTACACATCTGGGAAACAAAACCATGAGCCTATTCTGGAGAGTGGCCAGAATTCACGAAGAAAACAGGAACTTTAGAAGATAGTAGATGTTGCCCATCCATAAGGCAAGCTGCAGTCCATTCATCAATTGGGCAGTATGAATGTGGGGAAGCTTTCAACTAGAGACAACACATCCATTGATGCATTCTCTTTTCTAATGTCTACAACCACGGATACAGTGGAATACACAGACATAGAAACACTCACCATATCAAACGACTTACTAGAAACAGTCCACTCGAAACCAAACCAACCACCTTTCCTACCAATACTCAGAACATGAGAAAAAACCACAAACTCACGCCTACAACGGCAAAGGCACTTCCTTCCCCCAAATAGGTCTGTGACTATCCCGAGTGTCTTCTGACTGGTGGGCCATATTATTTTCCCACAAAATGGCCTGTCCTGTTTCAGATCTGGTCTCCTTGGCCAGCTCTGTGAAGTTGTCAGGAGCCAGTGGTGAGCCACTACCTGCTTTCTCAGGAAAGGCCCCTCTTCAGAGCTCTGCTGGAATTTGGCCATCCTCACATCAGTAGGTTCCAAGAAAGACTGACTATGTCTTTGGGAAAAGCAAACAAGTTAGCCCACTGAGACTGGGAGTGGGACTGGCTCTGGGTGCCTTCCTTCCTGGATCCCAAGTTCAGAGAATTCCATCACCAAGGAAGTGAAGTGAGGTCACTTCTTTCAGGAACTGAATTTGGTCACTGCCTTGGTAACCACTTTGTCCTAACAGTTCCTTCCAAGGTTCCCATGAGATGGAGGCTGCCCCAACATCCTGTGACACATTCAGAAGTTAGAATGGTATATCAACCATAGGCACACGGAAACAGCTCTCCACAGAGGCCTGGTTTGGTCCATCTTCTCTACATTAAGAAGAGAGAGGCTGATTCAGACCATCAATTCATCCTGACAAGGTTGTTTGCCATGAAAGATGACTATTGCTCTCTCAGGTCCTACATAGCTGCGTATATCTTCTGCAAGGATCATTTCTCCATGGATCTTTGAGGTTCTCAGCAGTTGGAAGATCATCTACATTCCTATATTGTAAGACCCACACTGTCCCTGCTCTTAAGTAAGTCATACTGAGGGAACAGTGTATGGTTAGGGTTAATAACATGTTCGATTTGGGTTACGAATCATTCTGCGGGATGAATAATGGTATTGGCAACCTGCGATATTTACAAGAGTATATATGTGAAACATAAGTATGAAAGCAGAAATCTAGGTAAGATTTGAAGCCCAGAAGGGCATTTGGGACTTGAGTGGGATACTTAGCTTTGAGTAATATGCAGCACAGATGTCTTAGATAAATCAATATACACTGGCATCGGACCTTGTACCTTGGATGATTGAATGTTGAAGAGAAGATCCAGTCAAAAACCGATAGTCGGTAGGATTAGGAAGGTAGTTGGTAGGTTTAGAAGGAAGAGTGAATATAGGATTTGGACCAAAAGTTCTTTAGCAAAAGGGTTTCGGGTAGAGAGTGTATGTAAATGTCAGCACATGTGAAGAATCAGTCACAATGATGAACTGGGGAAAAATGTAGGAAAGCAGATATCAATAGAGACATTAGGAAATCAAGCAAAGTATAAATTGTGTGATAGGGTTAGACATTTTCAACAGGTTTGAAGTTGAATATATAATCTTAGGAAGAAACAAATATGTAGTCACCAATAGGAATGATATTTGAGAGCATTAGGCAACCTGGACATAGTAATCCATGCTCACTTTCCATTTAGGCTTTGGTACAATTGTAAGTTTGACCTTTGCTTTTTGTGTCCAGAATATTTCTGTAATAAAATGTGTATGTAGATCAGGTGACATGAGTATTTCTTCCACCATTTCTGGGAGCAATATTTTGAAGACTTATAAATTAGTATGGGGGTACAAATAGGTGTACCCTGTTTCTATGAATATAGACATAATGCATGAATAGACCATACTGTGAATAAATAATAATATAACTGGATCCACTTTAAATAATGGATTGAATAGATATCTGAAAATATATAAGAAATGTTATATTGATATGCAATCATTCATTCCAACCAGTTATATATCTAATGATCATCTTAGGGTTATGGTTAATCATGAAGGGTGTGTGAGTTTTGGTTCAAAATTGATTATGGAAATCGAAAATAATATATTTGGAAAAAAGTCTCATGAATAGTCCAGTCAAGAAACTTAGAGAAATGCATGTGTTCTGGAGCAGGAAGTGATTGAAAGTGAAACAAATGCCTATAAATTTGCTAACTAGTGAATGAAATATATATCCTATGGTGTGCATAAACTGAAGAAATAGTAATGTTCCAGTATGGAATAAAAATTAACGTCAAAATACACATCGTGTCCCATAGGAACCTACATGCATTGATGTTAAACTGGGTGAGTTAATGTAGACATATTAGGATTTGTATGCACCTTTCACTGAAGTTAGTTTTCAGTACTAGGAAACAAATGTATTTCGGGTGGATGAATATTTCTAAGAATAATCTTGTAAAAAGTTGATTATTAATCCACATACATGAACATGAATAAATTTAGGGAGTGTATATAAAACACATATATTTCATATTTTTAAAAATCTGGAGAGTATACACACACACACACACACACACACACACAGAGAGAGAGAGACATTAAAAAGTAGCAATATATATGCCAATCGAAATTTATCAAGAAATATATATCATAAAGATGCAAAAACATTCATTTTAGTGAACATGGGGTTTATGTATAATGTTGTTCCACTGAGAATCTCACCCATAGGTTGAATTTTCAGTTCCAACACCGTGTAGAAGGAGTGATCACTTCTCACACTTTGTATCTGCTAAGTCATGTACCTCACAAGGATGTACGTGTGATACCTTGTAGGATTCTATTTGTGCATATAAAAATACATGTGCTGAATAGGCTCCAGAGAATGGGAGACAGTAATTCACATATTTGTTAACTTTAAAACACATGGAGAACTATTTCAATTAAATATTGACTAGATTTATAACACCTACTCTTTATCATGCAAAAGGGAAGTCCAACTCTGAACTGCAAGTATTTATGTACTCGTTGGGTTATTTTCTTCCATCATATTAGGATTAGTAGTCAGAGTCTAGTAGAATATGGGTTAGTGTCAGGGATTCAGAATTTCAAATGGAAAATAGGAAAATTAATCCAATGTGTATGCAACTATGTGCTACAACAAATCTTCCGACTCTCATCCAGAACAATGCCTTGTCATTACCTTCGCCCCAAGTAAGAAACAATTAGAGTAGAAGAGTTACAAAATCTGTGATTACATTTCTGGAATCGAAAATGCTCAGGAGTGCACAAACTTGGAGGTGGTATAGGAGTTTCCAAAAGTAAGGACAGGGTACACCCTCCACAAACATGAAGCTCTGCTTGCCTAAAACTTTTTGAGAGACTGCCACTGGGGTTGGGCACTGAAATACAGGTTGTTGTCAGGAGTTAAGCTTCCTTTGTAGTGAGACCCTCAAAGCTGGGTCTGCATCTCTGTGACCTGGAGGACAAAGTTTCTTATTTTCCAATGAACACGAGGCAGCAGTGCTGAATTCTCTCTTTGTAGGTAAACTGTAGCCACTGGGGGCTTATTGTCTCCCTGTATGGACTGTGAAACCATTTGGTCATCCTCCAGTTTTTGAGGTGTTTCT
Source organism: Callospermophilus lateralis (assembly GCF_048772815.1). Classification (NCBI taxonomy): domain Eukaryota; kingdom Metazoa; phylum Chordata; class Mammalia; order Rodentia; family Sciuridae; genus Callospermophilus; species Callospermophilus lateralis. The sequence goes on along the minus strand of NW_027516521.1, from coordinate 2,613 downwards.
TGCTGCTGCACTTGGAGTTTGGTACATGCTTCAAGAATTACAAGGAGTTCAACTGGGAAAGAGTGCTGGAGGGAGTTCTGTCACGTGAGGTGGGTCAGGGTCTGCAAGAAAAGTTACCATCCAGGCTTCTATCTCTCAAAGATTGCCCCCTTGTCCATAGCAACCTGATTCTGAACATTGACCTGAAACCTCGCCATATAACAACATGTCTTTACATATAAGGGTCTGATGTCTGCACTATGTCAGTCACAAGCCATTTGGAAGCCAATGGCAGACCCAAATGGCCCCAATATGATGTTTTATCACACACCTGCCCTCCACTGCTCTAGGCCCACTAGTCAGCAGTCTCCAAATTACTGGCATCTCTGTTCTAAACAATTTTCATGAAACCCTGTCAATCAAGGCACTGTCTGGTACACTCATGAGAAGCAACAGGACATCGAAAGTTTCTGCAGTTCCACCTGGTCATGGAAATTTCAAAAATTTCATGGTATTTATCTAGCCATTTTTTCAAGGATGACGTTGGATGCACTGTGGATTTCAATTATTCTGGAACCATTAAATGTTGAGAAAGTTCATTTCAAAGAAAATTCTGGAGAACTCTCACTGGCAAGGCTTTCCAAAGAGTGTACAAAAGGTCACTTGAAGCCAGGACCATTGAGGTCTACAATGTGAGGTCCTATGTGTTTTGACTCTCAACTGTGACTGCCAAGTCTTTCAGAATAAAATCATGTGATATCCAGGCTGAGATTCTCAGTTCTTTGTGGAAAGCCACCCTGGTCCTTGATCTCAGGTTCCAAGGGCGACTCACATGCGTGGCCTCCTAAAATCCCAAAACAATTCATGGCAATACTTCTCTGAGATCAGTTTCAGAACTCAGTCTCTAAGGGGAAACACACCAGAGTTCAAGCCCAGTTGACCCAGTCATCTCTTCCAACCGCCACACCAATGACCAAAATTAAAACCAAAACACTCCCACATGGCCCTCATCCTCTTCATATAGACACTCATCATAACCTTGGCTGGAAGTTTCCATGAGGCACACAGCCCAAGACAATATCAAAATAAGCTCCCTTGGCCTTCATTTGTCTAAAGTCAGTGTTTCCTGAACACCGTTCCTGTGAACCAGGAATGATCAAAGAGGCCTGCCATTAATACTGTTCCGCTTTTCCAATTTGAGTCATATTGACTGTTGGGTATAGTTTCTTTATGTGATTTGCAGTCATGAGAAAACCCGAGCACCTATGGGCTAGCCTCTGCAGGGCTTGAAGAAATCAGTTGACCCAAAGGATCTCTCTTCTCACTTGATGGAGATCAGAAACCATACAGAGGAAGGCAAGAGACTTCATCCACAATGACTTCTCTTTTGGCCATTTTGGATTTGGATGCACACATGGGATCTTTCTTTAGATCCATCAGGTGCTGAGAATCTAAGCCATTGACTCACACTGCACTAAGAGGCTGATTCAGACATGTCCCTTTGCAAAGCAATTAAGCAAAGAGCCACAGGTGATGCCCATTTATTTCCATTTCAAAACTGTTTTTTTCAGGCTTTGGAAATGTGTGGCCTTAGGCAAAGACCTTCCTTACATTCAGGGCAAAAAAAAAAAAAAAAAAAATAGGTAAGCAAAATCCCAAAGCAGAATTTCTCCACTGAGACGTTCCTGGTCACACTGATATCTGAGTTTTCTGAGATACTCACCATTCTTTTAAGCTATCCAGTACATGGCCATGTCCCAGATTGTGGAGGAGATACATATCTTGAACACAAAACCATGAGCCTATGAAAGAGTGGCCAGAATTCAGGAAGAAATCAGGAACGTAGGAAGGTAATAGGTGTTGCCCATCCATAAGGTAACCTGCAGTCCATTCATAAATAGAACAGGATGAAGGCTGAAAAGATTTCTACTAGACAGGACACATCTATTGATGCATTCTCTTTTCTATTGTCTACAACATTGGACACAGTGGGATATCCAGACATAGAAACACTCGCCTTCTCAAAGGACTTATTAGAAACAGTCCACTCCAAACCAAACAAACCGACTTTCCTACATATTCTCAGAACATGAGACAAAATCACAAACACACACACACACCCACAAATCACCTTCTTTCCCCAAGTAGGTCTGTGACTATCCGGAGTGTCCTCTGACTGGTGGGCCATACTATGTTCCCACAAAATGGGCTGTCCTATGTCAAATCTGGTCTCCTTGGCCAAAACTGTGAAGTTGTCAGGAGCCAGTGGTGAGCCACTGCCTACTTTCTCAGGAAAAGCCCCTCTTCAGAGGTTTCCTGGCATTTATCCATCTTCAATTCAGTAGTTGCCAAGAAAGACTGACTATGTCCTTGGTAAATCCAAACATGTGAGACCACTGGGACTTGGACTGGGACTGCCTCAGGGTGCCTGGCTTCCTGGATCCCAAGTTCAGAGTGTTCCATCAACAAGAAAGTGATGTAGGTCACTTTGTCTAGAACTGAATGAGGTCACTGCCTTGGCAATCACTTTGTCCTAACAGTTGCTTCCAATGGTCCATGAGATGGAGCCTGCCCCTACTTCCTATGACACTTTCACAAGTTAGAATGGAATATAAACCATAGGCACCCGGGAAC